>NC_091952.1:8019280-8111780 GCF_031021105.1 Erythrolamprus reginae | reverse complement strand
AGTAAAAGCATGAAGAACAAGAAGAGAGAGAGGAGAGAGAGAGAGGAGGAGGAAGAGAAGCAGAAGAAGCAGAAGAAGCAGAAGAAAAAGAAGCAGAAGAAGGAGGAGGAGAAGGAGAAGAAGGAGAAGAAGGAGAAGAAGGAGAAGAAGGAGAAGAAGAAGAAGGAGAAGAAGGAGAAGAAGAAGAAGGAGGAGGAGGAGGAGGAGAAGAAGAAGAAGGAGAAGGAGAAGAAGGAGAAGAAGAAGGAGGAGGAGAAGCAGAAGAAGCAGAAGCAGAAGGAGAAGAAGGAGGAGGAGAAGAAGAAGAAGAAGAAGAAGAAGTAGTAGTAGTAGACGAAGAAGAAGAAGAAGAAGAAGAAGAAGAAGAAGAAGAAGAAGAAGAAGAAGAAGAAGAAGAAGAAGAAGAAGAAGAAGAAGAAGAAGATCCAAGCTGGGAGAAATGCTGGAAACATCATCTTAGAGGTCTTCTAATCCAACCCCCTGATCAGACAAATGACTGTCCAATATCTTCTTAAAAACCTCCAGTGTTGGAGCACTCACAACTTCTGGTGGAAAGTTGTTCCCCAATCAACTGTTCCAACTATCAGGAAATGCCTCCTTCATTCTGAATATGAAGAACTGTTGCAAGAAAAGGGCCTGGCTAGTTTAATGAAAAGAAGGACCAGGAGGGACATGACAGCAGTCTTCCAGTATCTCAGAGATTGTCACAAAGAAGAGGGAGTCAACCTATTCTCCAAAGCATCTGAGGGTAGAACAAGAAGCAGTGGGTGGAAACTAAACAAGGAGAGAACTAGGGAGAAATTTCCTGACAGTCAAAACGGTTGATCGGTGGAACGCCTTTCCTCCAGAAGTTGTGAATGCCCCAACACTGGAAGTTTTTAAGCAAATGTTGGATGACCATCTGTCTGAGGTAGTGTAGGGTTTCCTGCTTAAGCAGGGGGTTGGACTAGAAGACCTCCAAGGTCCCTTCCTTGTTGTTGTTGTTGTTGTTGTTGTTGTTGTTGTTGTTGTTCTTCTTCTTCTTCTTCTTCTTCTTATTATTATTATTATTATTATTATTATTATTATTATTATTGACTGCTTCTCTCCTTGATGAGCTTCCATCCATTGCTTCTTGCCTTTCCTTCAGGTGCTTTGGAGAACAGCTTGACTCCCTCTTCTTTGGGGCAGCTCCTTGGCTTTCTTTTGCCACAGTTGTTGTATTTCTATTTGCAGGCCTTTTTATATTTTTTGTTCCAGTTCTTTCTCTTCCACAGTTATTGTTGTGGTTACTATTACTATCCTTACCGGAGGGGGATGTCAGAAATAAGTTTATTTCCAGAGGTAATATTACAATGCAAGTAAATGGTTTGTAACCATGGGAGAGGCTGATGTAAGCCCTAATCAGCATGTAATCACTGGTTTGCTAAATATGCTGCAACCTGAGTGGCTGTAACCTATATAAGAAGTAACACCCTTGCATGCGTGTGGTTTGTTATAGAGTGGTTTTGTGCTGGGTGGTTTCTAGTTAGTGATTAGTCATTAGTGGTTGCACTGCTTGATGTAATGGTAGTTATATAATAGTATTGTAGGTAGTTAGTTATAGTGGTAAAATGTAAAGCTGATAATTTATTTAGAGAGGCAGTTTGAAAAGAAGAAAGTAAGAATATATTTTTACAGGAAAGTCTGCTGCGGTGTTTGCCATTAAATACTTCAATTAGTTATAGTGGTTAACTGTCGCTACTTGGTGGGTTTACCTTCCCCATATGCAAAAACTCTCCCAACAGGGGACAATCTATTCCTTTCCTTTCAAAGAAAAAAAAAGGCAATATTTGAGCCACTGTATTGAGAAATGCCATCTGTCGTGCCCCTGGAACCTCCTTTGTGGAAGGCAAGATGTGATTATTCTCTCTTCTCCTCCTGAAGGCGAGAGGCGACTTAGTACAGGACGCCATGCCTAGAAAATGACCCTAGCTATTATTTTGCTGGCAATTGTGGGGAATTTTGCCCCTTCTGCTATCTCCCACCTCCTGGGGCCTTAATAGAAGGTAGCTAAGTAGCTCTATTCTCTTTGCTGCTCCTACAGTCGACCAAGGTCACCTCCCACCTACCCTTAAAGGATGCTTTTCTATGCCTGCAGGAGATTTCAAATGGAGTTTAGACATTCTACTCCCCCCCCCCACCTGAAAAGAACACTGTTCCAGCTGCCAGTTGCCTTATATTAACACACACCTGATGCTAAGGAGTTACACATGCTACATAAATTTTGAAGTTCTGAAGATATGCAGTGGGATCTGTTTTCTTCAAAGGTGGTATTCAGACAGTTCTGGCTGATTCTAGCAAGCCCATGTTGTGAGTAGTCTTGGGACAACTCTGGTAATGATTCTGAGGAGGGTGAGCTAGGTCCATCTTGGTACCCTTGGCTAGTGGTTTGGACAGCTGATGCAGAGAGTGAGAGTGAGGGAGAAACAGACCTGGATGAACCTGAAGGACCACCAGAGGTGGCAGATATGCCAATGACAGTAGAGTCTGACTTAGAGGAGGAGGAGGAGGAGGAAGACCATGAGCTTTTGTTAGATGCCTGCTTTAGAAAAAGACAAGAGAGGCAGGGAGAAGCCTCTGTGGGGCCTCTATAGGAATCTCCTCGGAGGAAACAGGGCCAGAAAAGGCAGGGAAAAGCCTCTGTGGGGCCTCTGTAGGAATATCCTGGGGGGAAACAGGGCCGGAAAAGCCGGGGAGAAGCCTCCGTGGGGCCTCTCTAGGAATCTCCTGGGAGGAAACAGCGCCTCTACCCTCCCTGTGGTTTCCCCAATCGCACACATTCTTTGCTTTTACATTGATTCCTATGGGAAAAATTGCTTCTTCTTACAAACTTTTATACTTAAGAATCTGTTCAGGGAATGAATTAAGTTCGTAAGTAGAGGTACCCCTGTATTGTCCTATTATTGATATGTTGTGAGCCGCACCGAGTCCACGGAGAGGGGCGACATACAGATCAAATCAAATCAAATCAAATCAAATCAAATCAAATCAAATCAAATCAAATCAAATCAAATCAAATCAAATCAAATCGTGTGTTGAGTTCAGTTGGGATTGCAAGTCAAGGACTATTGAAGGGAGAGAGGTTGAGAGGCCTAACATTTGCCCCTCCCAATTTCTACAACCTATTTTGGGGTTCCCAGCCCATTTCATTTTCTTAGTTACTCACAGCACCCCTCATTTTATTTTCCCTTTTACTTTCCTCCACTTTGGCCAAGGGCTCCCCCCCCTCCCCCGTTGAACTTGGGCCAAATGGCCCATTAGCAATATCTACATGACTTGTGAGTTTCCAGGAGACACAGCAAAGTCCTGGGAGTGGGAACAGATTGCTAGCTGTACGCTGACACAACCAGGGCGTGAGTCACACTGGTTGTTCTCAGCTCTTTCCAGGATTGAATCCATGGAAGGGTTCTCCTGCCAAGAACCGTGACCAAATCTAGAAGGGAGAGGAAGGTGAACAGCATCATCACAGGGAAGAAAGTGGGCTGCACTTTCTCGGAGAGTGTGCCTCGGACATCGTTTTCTCCTTCACCTTCTCCTTCTCTTTTTCCTTTCCCCTCTCCTGCTCCCTTTCCTTCTCATCCTTCTCCTTCTCTTTCTCCTTCCCCCTTTCTCTCTTCCCCTTCTCCTTCTCCCTCTTCTTCTCTTTTTCCTTTTCCCTCTCTCTCCCTCTTCCCCTTCTCCCTCTTCTCTTTTCCCCTCTCCCTTTCCCTCTCCTTCTCTTTTTCTTTCTCCTTTTCCATCTCTCTCCCTCTTCCCCTTCTCCTAGAGAGGCACCACAGAGGCTTCTCCTTGCCCGTTCCGGCCCTGTTTCCTCCCAGGAGATTCCTAGAGAGGCACCACAGAGGCTTCTCCCTGCCCTTTCCGGCCCTGTTTCCTCCCAGGAGATTCCTAGAGAGGCCCCACAGAGGCTTCTTTTCCGGTTACAGTTTCGGAGGCTCGGGTTTAGAAACATAGAAACATAGAACAGTGTTTTTCAACCAGTGTGCCGTGGCACACTAGTGTGCCGCGACACATGGTCAGGTGTGCCGCGAAGCTCAGAGAGAAAGAAAGCAAGAGAGAGAGAAAGCAAGAGAGAAAGAAAGCAAGAGAGAGAGAGAGAAAGCAAAAGAGAGAGAGAGAGAGAACAAGAGAGAGAGAAAGCAAGAGAGAAAGAAAGCAAGAGAGAGAGAGAGAAAGCAAAAGAGAGAGAGAGAGAACAAGAGAGAGAGAAAGAAAGAGAGAAAGAAAGCAAGAGAGAGAGAGAGAAAGCAAAAGAGAGAGAGAGAACAAGAGAGAGAGAGAGAAAGAAAGCAAGAGAGAGAGAAAACAAAAGAAAGAGAGAGAGAGAAAGAGAGAGAAAGAAAGCAAGAGAGAGGGAGGGAGGGAAGGAGAGAGAGATAAAGACATAGAGGGTGGTAGGGAGGGAGAGAGAAAGAGAGCAAAATAGAGGAAGGAAGAGAAAGAAAGAGGGATGGAGAGAGAGAGAGAAAGAAAGAGGAAGGGAGAGAAAGAGGGAGAAAGAAATAGAGTGAAGGGGAGGAAGAGAGAGAGAATTTTTTTGTCCAACCTTTTTTTAGCCGTCCCCCCACTCAATGTGCCCCAGGGTTTCGTAAATGCAAAAAATGTGCCGCGGCTCAAAAAAGGTTGAAAATCACTGACATAGAAGACTGACGGCAGAAAAAGACCTCATGGTCCATCTAGTCTGCCCTTATACTATTTCCTGTATTTCATCTTACAATGGATATATGTTTATCCCAGGCATGTTTAAATTCAGTTACTGTGGATTTACCAACCACGTCTGCTGGAAGTTTGTTCCAAGGATCTACCACTCTTTCAGTGAAATAATATTTCCTCACGTTGCGTTTGTAAGTGAAAAATGGTTCTTGAGAAGAGGCAAAAAAATCTTAAACACCCGGTTCTTATCTAGAAAAGTTCATAAGTAGAGGCATTCTTAGGTAGAGGTACCACTCTACAAAGGCAAATGTAATTAATTAAAACTACATAACCTAAAATCCCAATATATTAAAAATCAATCATACAGATTCAGATCTCTACCATTCATCACATTCATTAGCTAGAGGGCCAAGACCTAATTGCCCCAAGCCTGGCAACATAAGTGAGTCTTAAGACTCTTGTGAAAAAAACTTTAAAAACTCTAATAATATTTAAAATCATTTATTCCCATTCGCAGAACAAGACATACTACACTTGTCGGCCAGGGGGGCTAAGGTCTAATGGCCCTAAGCTTGGTGGTATAGATAGGTCTTTAAACTTTTACAGAAGGCGAAGAGGGTGGGAGCAGTGCGAATCTCTGGAGGGAGCCACCACAGAGAAGGCTCTTCCCTTGGCCTCATCAAGTGACATTGTCTGGTTGATGGGACTTGGAGAAAGCCAACTCCAGTCGCTGAGATTCATACAGCAGAAGGCAATCCCGCAAGTAATCTTAAAATACTTCCACATTTATTCAAATAACAATGCGACGTAGATATACAATATCACATAGGCAGAGTTTACTTTATTTTTTATTTTTTGTATAAAAAACCAGCATGACATTTTCCTCCCGTCTCTTCTTAATGATCTGTGCCTTGGTTGCTCATATTTTTGCCCCCTACCCCATTATTACTGCGGGGTCCATAAAAATATATACAGCCAGAGTAAATCACCTGATGGGGGCTGTCAAAACAGTCAGAAAGCGGGTGACAGCCAACATCTCAGCTGCCAGTCAGGTTTTGCAGCATGAAGGGAAATCTTGACCCTGAAAAATGCAAGGTTCTGCCATCAAGAACATTTTGACTCTAAATATTTGCACGTTAACTGACAAGCGTTGCTTGGCGGGGGGGAAAATACACCGTCATAAATAAGAAAGCATCTTAAACTCCTGCTGGTAAGGAGTGTGTTTCTTCACAGTGAGAACAAACTGACCTAGCTTATTTCACTCAATCCCGTCCGCGTTGAGTCCTCATCGGAGTTTTGCTCAATTCTTGAGCTGCAAGGGGAATTCATAAAACAAAGCCGCTTCGACCAGCATCAAGAGCAGCTTCACAGAGATGAAACCTGGATGGGTTTTCTGGCTGGGATCTTGTTCTGTTGGGCTCTCTGGTAGAATCCTCCCAAAAATTCACAGGTACAAATTTCAGACACACACGGGTTTGAAAATTCAAAACAATGTTCTTTATAATGAAAATTCACTTAAACTAAGCCCTCTTTTTCTATAGCAAAGAGCACTCGTCTCCAAACAAACTGGTAATTTGTACAAGTCCCTTATCAGTTCTGAGATACTTAGCTTGCAGCTGTGAGGCAATTCACAGTCCTTCTTCTTTCACAAAGTGACACACACTTTGCTCTGGTTTAGTTTCAAAGCTGGGAAACATCAGCACACAAAAAGTCCAAGTCAGTAAAACAGTCACGAAACACAATGATCAGATAATCCTCCACAATGGCCAAACCCACAGGCTGCTATTTATAGCAGCCTCACTAATGACCACAGCCCCACCCAACCACAGGTGGCCTCATTTTCTTTTATAGTAATCTCTCAGTTGTTGTTGCCTATGCATCGCTCTCCGCATGCGTGGCTGTATCATTAACTCTTGTTCTGAATCCAAGGAGGAGCTAGATAATTGTTCTCCTTCTGAGCTGTCACTCATGTCCTCTTGGTCAGAGGAGCCTTCATCAGCAAATTCCACCGGGGGCAAAACAGGCCTGCAGCATGTGGATGTCTCCCCCACATCCACAGTCCTTGGGGCAGGAGCTGGGCCAGAGCTAACCACAACAGATCTGAGATTTCCCGAGTCCTTTCTCAAACACCTGTAATAAACAAGAGATTAGATGGTTAGGAAGCTCAAGAAAAGTCCTTCAGGATTGGCAGCATAGAAGTTGAATAAAACAAACAAACAAATAAATAAGAATATAGGAAGAAACTGGTCCAAAGACGGGTTACAAAAATGGTGGAAGGTCTTAAGCATAAAACGTATCAGGAAAGACTTCATGAACTCAATCTGTATAGTCTAGAGGACAGAAGGGAAAGGGGGGACACGATCGAAATATTTAAGTATGTTAAAGGGTTAAATAAGGTCCAGGAGGGAAGTGTTTTTAATAGGAAAGTGAACACAAGAACAAGGGGCCACAATCTGAGGTTAGTTGTGGGAAAGATCAGAAGCAACGTGAGAAAATATTATTTGACTGAAAGAGTAGTAGATGCTTGGAACAAACTTCCAGAAGATGTGGTTGGTAAATCCCCAGGAACTGAATTTAAACATGCCTGGGATAAACATATATCCATCCTAAGATAAAATGCAGGAAATAGTATAAGGGCAGACTAGATGGACCAGGAGGTCTTTTTCCGACGTCAATCTTCTATGTTTCTATAAAACAGCTCGCGTAAGCTACAGCAACATCCAGATAACAGAGCAAGCATTATGAAATTGTTTTTGGCATATATAGTACATGGAATGCTATTTCCCCTCTGTGATGGAATGACGGAGAGGCATCTTGGTCTAGTGGTTAAGGCAGTGATGGGCTCCTACGGGTATGGTCAGGAAGGCAGTGCCGGTAGTAAAAATGGAGCTCCACCCCAGAGCACCCAATTTGCACTGAAAAATGTTGAAACAAATGCATAAGCCATGCCCACAGTCTGGTAGTAAAAGATTTTGTAGCCCATCACTGGGTTAAGGCATCAGGTTGGAAGCTGGGAGATTAGTTCAGGAATAAAAACCAGCTGGGTGACTTTGGGCCAATCACCATGAGACAGTGAATTCTAGTCCCGCCTTAGGCATGAAAGCCAGCTAGGTGACTTTGGGCCAATCACCAGGGGACAATGCGTTCTAGTCTCATCCTAGGCATGAAAGCTGGCTCGATGACTTTGGGCCAGTCACCAGGAGGACAGTGAGTTCTACTCCCGCCCTAGGCATGAAACTCAACTGGGTGACTTTGGACCAATCACCAGGAGACAATGAGTTCTAGTCTCATCCTAGGCATGAAAGCTGGTTAGTTGACTTTGGGCCAATCACCAGGAGACAGTGAGTACTAGTCCCGCCCTAGGCATCAAAGCCAACTGGGTGACTTTGGGCCAATCACCAGGAGACTGTGAGTTCCAGTCCCGCCTTAGGCATGAAACCAGGAAGGGTGACTTTCAGCCATAACCCAATCGCAGCCCTAGGAAGGAGGCGGTGTCAAGCCACTTCTGAAATCTTACCCAGAAAAACTGCCTGGGGAAAAGAAAAATACACAGGTGGCCTTTGAGAATCTAGACACAATTGAACAGAAGAAGAAGAAAAATAAAATAAAACGCCATTGAATGGCATCGTTGTCAAGGCAAGATCTGGAGAAGTTCATGCGGGATGACCAATTGCCAAGACATGGATGGAGCAGTTCTCTTGTCCCCTTGAGAAATTATCCACCCCATTTCTCTCTCCCCCCCACCAAAGCATCGGATGGAAGTACAGTGATACCTCATCTTACAAACGCCTCGTCATACAAACTTTTCGAGATACAAACCCGGGGTTTAAGATTTTTTTGCCTCTTCTTACAAACTATTTTCACCGTACAAACCCACCGCCGCCGCTTGGTTGCCTCACCTCTGGACTTCCGTTGGCCAGCGAAGCACTTGTTTTTGCGCTGCTGGATTCCCCTGAGGCTCCGTCTCCATGGGAAACCCCACCTCCGGACTTCCGTGTTTTTGTGATGCTGCAGGGGAATCCCAGCAGGAGAATCCCAGCAGCACAAAAAAGGGTGCTTCACTGGCAAGGGAAGTCCAGAGGTGGGGTTTCCCAGCGAGGGGAGCCTCAGTGAAATTGCAGCATCGCAAAAAACACAGAGGTCCGGAAGTGGGGTTTCGAGGACTTCGATGTTTTTGCGATGCTGTGATTTCACTGATGCTCCCTTCGCTGGGAAACCCCTGGACTGATGCTCCCTTCGCTGGGAAACCCATCGCTGGGACTTCCATTGCCAGCGAAGCGCTCGTTTTTGCAATGCTGGGATTCCCCTGCAGTTCTGTCTGGGTTTCCCCAGACCTCAACACCAACTGGAAAAAACAGCCAGACACGCTGGTAAAAGCAAAAGTACTTTATAGCTTGAAAAATAAACACAGAGAAAACTGTTCTTCCCAACAGGCAGGCTAGGAGACTTTACAGCAGAGTCCTGATGTCCAGACGATACAGCAAACTTCTTGCTGGCACACCCACCACTGTAGAGCATAAGACCCCCACTTTTTTCCCCCAAGGTTTCAGTAGTCAAAGTCACAAACCAGAATTCCAAGACGCCAAAGATCACAGTCAGGTCCCAGGACTCCCAAAGATAATACTCCACAAGCCAGGAAGGGTGGGTCTGCCTTTTAGCCTTTCCAGAGAGCACCACACCCAAACCCAGCTGTTGCCTCTTTAGTGCTGAAAGTACCTAGCCAATTGGTCCCTTCTTTGTGTTGCTCTTCTCTGTCACAGATCGATTATTGCTTGTGCATTTTCCTCTAAGGAATCCAGGCTGCTTGCTGGGGAGAGCTCCCTCTCGGGGGCCTCTGGCTGTTCCCCCTCTTCCTCAGCCTGGGATTCCTCCTCCTCGTCTGCCTGCACCTCCTGTTCCTCATCCTCCCCCTCTGAGCAGGAAACCGACAGAAGATCAGCCGTTCCCTGAGGGGCCTCGGACGGAATCACAACACCTGCTGGATTTCTCTGCAGCATCGCAAAAACACAGCATTCTGGAGGTGGGGTTTCCCATGGAGGGGAGCCTCCAGCAGTGCAAAAACGGGCGCTTCGGCTGGCAAAAGGGGTGAATTTGGGGCTTGCACGCATTAATCCCTTTTCCATTGATTCCAATGTTAAACATTGTTTCGTCTTACAAACTTTTCACCTTAAGAACCTCGTCCCGGAACCAATTAAGTTTGTAAGGCAAGGTATCACTGTACTCCGAAGCCCATTCTCCTCTGTGTTTCCAGAGGAAGGTGGTCTTCTCATTCCTTCTTCACAGCTTTTGTCCCCCTCCTCTCCTCTCAGCCACGTCAATCTGAACTGACAGCAGAAAATTGTCACTTGGCTGGAAGATGCATCCAACATAACCAGTGGGTGTTTTTGACAGTTTTCATCCCTAGAAGCAGCGCTCGGTGGCATTTATGGGGAAATGAATTCCCCCCCTTGGCATTTCTCCATTCAATGCTTCGGAAATGATCACCCAGTGTTCATCTGCCGATCACGATGTTATTAAAATCCCTGAAAGATGCACTCATTGCATTTTAGAATCCTAGAGCTGGAAAAAACCCCAAAGGTCTTCTAGTCCAACCCTCTGTTCAAAGCAGGAGAGACCTTAAACCAGGGGCCTCCAACCTTGGCAACTTTAAGACTTGTGGACTTCAACGCCCAGAATTCCTCAGCAAAGCTTTGCTGGAATTCTGGGAGTTGAAATCCACAAGTCTTAAAGTTGCCAAGGTTGGAGATCCCTGCCTTACACCAGTACTTCTCAAATAGCAATAGCACTTAGACTTATATAGATTAGTTTAGATTAGATTTATTGGATTTATATGCCGCCCCTCTCCGCAGACTCGGGGCGGCTCACAACAATAGCAAAAAAACAGTACACAGTGACAAATCCAATGCCCACCAGTCCAATTACAATTTTAAGTTAAGAAATTCATAAAACAATCCCAATATATATAAAAAACAAGCACACAATCAATCAGACAGCAAAACAACATGGGCAAGGGGGAGATGTTTTAGTTCCCCCATGCCTGACGGCAGAGGTGGGTTTTAAGGAGTTTACGAAGGGCAAGGAGGGTGGGGGCAATCCTAATCTCAGGGGGGAGCTGGTTCCAGAGGGTCGGAGCCACCACAGAGAAGGCTCTTCCCCTGGGTCCTGCCAGATGACATTGTTTAGTTGACGGGACCCGAAGAAGGCCGACTCTGTGGGACCTAACCGGTCCACTGGGATTCGTGCGGCAGAAGGCGGTCCCGAAGATATTCTGGTCCGGTGCCATGAAGGGCTTTATAGGTCATAACCAACACTTTGAATTGTGACCGGAAACTGATCGGCAACCAATGCAGACTGCGGAGTGTTGGAGTAATATGGGCATACTTAGAGAAGCCCATAATTGCTCTCGCAGCTGCATTCTGCATGATCTGAAGTTTCCGAACACTTTTCAGAGGTAGCCCCATGTAGAGAGCATTACAGTAGTCGAGCCTCGAGGTGATGAGGGCATGAGTGACTGTGAGCAATGACTCCCGGTCCAAATAGCGCCGCAACTGGTGCACCAGGCGAACCTGGGCAAACGCCCCCCTCGCCACAGCACAGTGCTTCACAGCCCTCTCTAAGCGGTTTACAGAGTCAGTATATCACTCCCAACAATCTGGGTCCTTGGTTTACCCACCTCGGAAGGATGGAAGGCTGAGTCGACCTTGAACCTACTGAGATTCGATCTGCCAAACTGCTGGCAGCCGGTGAGCAGCAGAAGTAGCCTGCAGTAGTGCACTCTAACCAGGGGTCGGCAGTAGGCAGGACCGGATGGAACGCAGTTCCACCAGTGGAAATTTATTAATTTATTCATTGGATTTGTATGTTGCCCCTCTCCGAGGATTCGGGGTGGCTCACAACATATATGAAGTTGTGTGTCCAGCTCCAGCTGACCATCCCCACCACCCATCCTCCTCCTTGGAAAGCGTCAGGGAGACCAGCACTGGCAGGAGTTGCCGGGGGCCCATTTCCTCCCCCCTCTTTTCTCAACAGCTGATGGGCACCCGTTCGTCTAGCTACCCAGCCTGAGGAAGGGGACGACCCAGGATGGAGAGCGCGGGAAACACGAAGCAAATTGTCATCCCGACACTGGTGAGGTTGTAAGTCGAGGACTTAACAGTTCACTTGAACGATGATGATCGTTCAAGCCACTCCCACCTGGTCACATGGCCGGCAAGCCACTCCTACCCAGACACATGACCATTAAGCCACACCCTCAAAATAAGCCACACCCAAAGTGTGGCAGTAAAAAATTTGGCTGCCCATTACTGACCGGAGCCACTACAGAGAAGGCCCTTCTCCGTGGTCCCGTCAGCTGGCATTGCTTAGTCGACAGGACCCGGAGGAGCCAACTCTATGGGGTCTGATCTGTCGCTGGGACATGTGAGACCTACCTGGTCACATGGCCGGCAAGCCACTCCTACCCAGTCACGTGACCATCAAGCCACATCCATAAAATAAGCCGCACCCACAGTGTGGCAGTAAAAATTTTGATTCTTGTGTTCATTTCCCTATTAAAAACACTTCCCTCCTGGACCTTATTTAACCCTTTAACCTATTTAAATGTTTCGATCATGTCCCCCCTTTTCCTTCTGTCCTCCAGACTATACAGATTGAGTTCATGAAGTCTTTCCTGATAGGTTTTATGCTTAAGACCTTCCTTAATTACTTTTAAATCCTTAATTACTTTTAAAATAGGAAATAATTAAATAGTATATTTTTACCCATAAACTCTTTAATCATTTTAATCATTATCTAGAACTGAACTTTTATAGCAATTCAAGAGGATCGAGCTCCTTGCCTAATCTGTTATCAGTGGGATTCAGTACCAAACCTTCAAATGTTACTCTGCTCCTCACCAAATACTGCTGTCTATCATTTGTCCTTTTAGTAGCTGTTCAAATAATGTGTTTTAATCACCTGAAAAAGAGTTTGAAAACTTATCTTAGTTGGTAAGCCACTCCCACCCAGTCACATGACGTTTAAGCCACACCCACAAATAAGCCACACCCGCAGTGTGGCTGTAAAAATTTTGGCAGACCATCACTGGACCACGCATTTTCCCCGGGGTCACTTGCACCCCCCCGGCAATGCTCCATGCCCCCCCAGGAGGGGGGATGTGGTCCACTAATTAAAAAGCACTGTATTATATTCTGTCGGGCTCTCTGGTAGACTCCTACCAAAAATTCACAGGTACAAATTTCACACACACACACGTTTGAAAATTCAAAACAATGTTCTTTATAATGAAAAGTCACTTAAATTAAGGCCTCTTTTTGTATAGCAAAGAGCACTGGTCTCCAAACAAACTGGTAATTTGTACAAGTCCCTTATCAGTTCTGAGATACTTAGCTTGCAGCTGTGAGGTAATTCACAGTCCTCCTTCTTTCACAAAGTGAAACACACTTTGCTCTGGTTTAGTTTCAAAGCGGGGAAAAATCAGCACACAAAAGGTCAAAGTCAGTAAAGCAGTCACGAAACACAACGATCAGATAATCCTCCACAATGGCCAAACCCACAGGCTTCTATTTATAGCAGCCTCACTAATTACCCCAGCCCCACCCAACCACAGATGGCCTCATTTTCTTTGATAATAATCTCTCAGTTGTTGTTGCCTATGCATCGCTCTCCGCATGCGTGGCTGTATCATTAACTCTTGTTCTGAATCCAAGGAGGAGCTAGATAATTGATCTCCTTCTGAGCTGTCTGCCCCACTCTCCTCCTCCCTGTCACTCATGTCTTCTTGGTCAGAGGAGCCTTCATCAGCAGATTCCACCGGGGGGGCAAAACAGGCCTGCAGCATGTGGATGTCTCCCCCACATCCACAGTCCTTGGGGCAGGAGCTGGCCCAGAGTTAACCACAACAGTATTAAATGATGATGACAGAGAAAATGGCAGCGGAAAGGGCAAAAGTCTTCGAGAAAGCAGGCAGGAAAAGTGAGACGTAGAATTCCATCAAAGAAAACGACACAATGCTGGGTTTTATTTTATTTAAAAAAACAGCATCAGGATGACATTTTCTTTAAAGGTTGGCTTCTTCGTAAACAAAGCTTTAGCCAGGAAAGGAAAGGAATGGTTTAAATGAAGTAGAGAAGAAGCTAAATGCACCAGGTTGAGTCAGACCGAGCGAGGAAAAATCTTGTTTATCAGGAATCAATGTGTCATGATTAAGAAAATTTGATGGCTCCTTGAGAGGATGAGTTGGTGTAGAGTTGTCTTATTTGGCATGGCAGTGAACAAGGGGGGTTATTTATTTGTTTATTTATTCATTCATTCATTCATTTATTTATTCATTTATTTATTAAATTTGTATGCCGCCCCTCTCCGTAGACTCGGGGCGGCTCACAGCAGTGATAGAAACAAAGTACAATACAAATCTTATAATACGAAGTTAAAAACCCATAATTTAAAAAAACATGCACACAACACACCATACATAAATTATATAGGCCTAGGGAAGATATTTCAATTCCCCCATGCCTGATAACAGAGGTGGGTTTTGAGAAGTTTACAAAAGGCAATCAGGGTGGGGGCAATTCTGATCTCTGGGTGGAGTTGGTTCCAGAGGGCTGGGGCCGCCACAGAGAAGGCTCTTCCCCTGGGGCCCGCCAAACGACATTGTTTAGTCAATGGGACCTGGAGAAGGCCAACTCTGTGGGACCTAACCGGTCGCTGGGATTCGTGCGGCAGAAGAGGGTCCCGGAGATATTCTGGTCCGATGCCATGAAGGGCTTTATAGGTCATAACCAACACTTTGAATTTTGTGACTGGGAACTTTGTCTCTGTTATTTGTCTCTGGCCCTCAACTACATGAAGATAATCAGAACTGCAGAAAAAACAATGGCTGCCAACCCGTCTTCCATTGTGGACCTATATACTGCACGAGTCAAAAAGAGGGCTGTGAAAATAGTGTCCTCTGTCCTGGTGCTTCTTGACCTTTCAGCGGCTTTCGATACCATCGACCATGGTATCCTTCTGCGCCGACTGGAGGGGTTGGGAGTGGGAGGCACTGTTCTTCAGTGGTTCTCCTCCTACCTCTCCGGTCGGTCGCAGTCGGTGTTAGTGGGGGGTCAGAGGTCAACCTCTAGGTTTCTCCCTTGTGGGGTACCTCAGGGGTCGGTCCTCTCCCCCCTGCTATTTAATATCTACATGAAACCGCTGGGTGAGATCATCCAAGGGCATGGGGTGAGGTATCATCAATATGCGGATGATACCCAGTTGTACATCTCCACCCCATGTCCAGTCAGCGAAGCAGTGGAAGTGATGTGCCGGTGCCTGGAGGCTGTTGGGGACTGGATGGGTGTCAACAAACTCAAACTCAATCCAGACAAGACGGAGTGGCTGTGGGTGTTGCCTCCCAAGGACAATTCCATCTGTCCGTCCATTACCCTGGGGGGGGGGGAACTACTGACCCCCTCAGAGAGGGTGCGCAACTTGGGCATCCTCCTCGACCCACAGCTGACATTGGAACATCATCTTTCGGCTGTGGTGAGGAGGGCGTTTTCCCAGGTTCGCCTGGTGCACCAGTTGCGGCCCTATTTGGACAGGGAGTCATTGCTCACAGTCACTCATGCCCTTATCACCTCGAGGTTCGATTACTGCAACGCTCTCTACATGGGGCTACCTCTGAAAAGTGTTCGGAAACTTCAGATCGTGCAGAACGCAGCCACGAGAGCCATCGTGGGGCTTCCCAGATTCACCCACGTTTCTGCAACACTCCGCGGCCTGCATTGGCTGCCAATCAGTTTCCGGTCACAATTCAAAGTGTTGGTCATGACCTTTAAAGCCCTACATGGCATTGGACCAGAATACCTCCGGAACCGCCTGCTACTGCACGAATCCCAGCGGCCGATAAGGTCCCACAGAGTTGGCCTTCTCCGGGTCCCGTCGACTAAACAATGTCGTCTGGCGGGCCCCAGGGGAAGAGTCTTCTCTGTGGCGGCCCCAGCCCTCTGGAATCAACTCCCCCCGGAGATTAGAACTGCTCCCACCCTCCTTGTCTTCCGTAAACTACTTAAGACCCATCTATACCGCCAGGCATGGGGGATTTGAGACACCTTTCCCCCAGGCTTATTATAATTTATGTTTGGTATGTATGTGCTGTTTGGTTTTTTAAATTGATAGAGTTTTTAGTTTTTTCTTAATATTAGATTTGTGCCTGTACAATATTGTTTTATCGCTTGTTGTGAGCCGCCCCGAGTCTTCAGAGAGGGGCGGCATACAAATCTAATAAATTATTATTATTATTATTATTATTATTACCGACCCGTCGCATCTTAAATTGTTTTAACTCCTATCCTCAAAACGTCGCTACAGAGCACTGCACACCAGGACAACTAGACACAAGGACAGTTTTTTCTCGAACACCGTCACTCTACTAAACAAATAATTCCCTCAACACTGTCAAACTATTTACTAAGTCTGCACTACTATTACTACTAGTTTTTTCTCATCATTCCTATCACCCATTTCCTCCCACTTAGGACTGTATGACTGTACCTTGTTGCTTGTTGTATCCTTAAGATTTTTTATTAATATTGATTGTTTCTTCATTGCTTATTTGACCCCTATGACAATCATTAAGTGTTGTACCCCATGATTCTTGACAAATGTATCTTTTCTTTTATGTATACTGAGGGCATCTGCACCAAAGATATTGACAAAATTGAACGGGTCCAAAGACGGGCTACAAGAATGGTGGAAGGTCTTAAGCATAAAACGTATCAGGAAAGACTTCATAAACTCAATCTGTATAGTCTGGAGGACAGAAGGAAAAGGGGGGACATGATCGAAACATTTAAATATGTTAAAGGGTTAAATAAGGTCCAGCAGGGAAGTGTTTTTATAGGAAAGTGAACACAAGAACAAGGGGACACAATCTGAGGTTAGTTGGGGGAAAGATCAAAAGCAACATGAGAAAATATTATTTTACTGAAAGAGTAGTAGATCCTTGGAACAAACTTCCAGCAGACGTGGTTGGGAAATCCACAGTAACTGAATTTAAACATGCTTGGGATAAACATATATCCATCCTAAGATAAAATACAGGAAATAGTATAAGGGCAGACTAGATGGACCATGAGGTCTTTTTTTGCCATCAGTCCTCTATGTTTCTAAAGGCAAATTCCTTGCGTGTCTAATCACACTTGGCCAATAAAGAATTCTATTCTATTCTATTCTATTCTATTCTATTCTATGTCATCTCCACCCATCAAAAGCTCCTGGATATATTATTTGTACACAGAAAGCATCAATCATTCCCCTCTCAAATGGACATCATTTGTGGAGTCTTTGGTATACTCTGGGATGATTTGTCTTCTTGCAAACATTTCATTACCCCAGTAGGTAACCTCATCAGTGCTGGAAAGGAGTGGGGTTTGCTCTCCATTTAGATACAAGTGGCTTGGTCAAATCAAGGAACAACCAGGGATACTTCCACCAACCTGAGAAAGCCAAGCCTATATTGAGGCAGGACATAAAGTGAAGCAAGTTATAAAGTGAGAACTCCAAACACTTGAGACTTTCGGGGGATTGGACTAGATGGCCTACAAGGTCCCTTCCAACTCTAATAAGTAAAATAGGTCATAAAGCTTTGTGGACTTTAAGAGACTTTAAGAGATGTGAAAAGTGCAGAGGAAATGGAAAATGTCAAACCACAGAACTCACAACTAGTGATGAGCAAACCCAACGTAAAACTTTACGCAAAATTCGGCCGAACCCGAACTCGAACCCGAATGGGGAATCCCTCCCACGAAGAGATTCTGGGGGCAGAGCTTTGACATCACCGGCAGGTTGCTAAGGATGCCAAGGTGATCACTTCCTGGATTCCATGGAATCCAGGAAGTGATCACCTTGGCGTCCTTAGCAACCTGCCGGTGACGTCAAAGCTCTGAATGCCGAACACAACCCCGAACTTTGCCCAAAGTTTGAAAAAATTTCGGGTATGTGTTCGGCATACCGAACACCGCAAAATTCGGTATGGACCCGAATTGTGCAGGTTCAGTTTGCCCATCACTACTCACAGCTTTTCAATTGTAGGCTTAAACACAAACGAGCTACAAGAAACTTATATGCTTTTGCAAGAGACTTGTGAATTTGTCTACAACTAGAAACGGAGGCAAAATATGCTCGCTTTCTTTTAGTATAGCAACCAGGGCTGATCCCTATTGTAACCAATCATAGATGTTTACGTGCTTACTGTGGAGGACTATATAATTATTTGCTTTTCCTTGAGAAGCTGTTCAGATGCTCAGACGTGATTTTCTGCTTTATTGCTCTGAACCTATTTGCACAAATAAATCAAACTTATCTTGACTCCGTGGTCTGAGCCTTTTCCTTCCTGCAACAATATAAGCCTGGCGAAGGACCTTCTCAACTGAATGTCTCTCACTTTCTAATTCACCCATATAATACGTCCATTACAATATTAATCAGGTCAATGAAATTCAGGCTGCTCTTACTTATATTTTAGGCCAGCAGTGTCCACCTTGCGCAACTTAAAGTGGACTTGTGGACTTCAACTCCCAGAATTCCTCAGCCAACCATGCTGACTGGAGAATTCTGGGAACTGAAGTCCACAATGCTTTAAAGTCGCTGAAGTTGGACACCCCTATTGTAATTAGAATACCAGGTGGGATTTTCCCAATTTGTCTAGATCAGTGAAGGGCTGCAAAATTTTTTACTACCACACTGTGGGCGTGGCTTATTGTGTGAGTGTGGCTTGATGGTCATGTGACTGGGTAGGAGTGGCTTGCCAGCCATGTGACCAGTGGGAGTGACTTGACAATCATGTGACTGGGGTTGGCTTAAAGGTCATGTGACTGGGTGGGAGTGGCTTACCAACCAAGATAAGTTTTCAAACTCTTTTTTAGTTGATTTAGTCCCATTATTCGAAGGGCCAGAAAAAGGACAAACGATAGACAGCATTATTTGGTGAGGAGCACAGTAACATTTTAAAGGTTTTCTACTGAACCCTTAAGGTTCAGTATGATAACAGCTTAGGCAAATAGCTCAATTTTCTTGAATTGCTATAAAAGTTCAATTCTAGATTTAAATGATTACAGTGTTTATAGGTAAAAACATACTATTTAATTATTTCCTATTTTAAAAGTAATTAAGGATCTAGGCACTAGAGAAAGGACAATTAAAAAAAACCTATTGAGTATTCAATAAATAGTGCATAACTATTATTACTACCTGTCACAAATAACTTACTACCCCCCCCCCTGCGTGTGTCCCCCAGTGGGGGCAGCAGCCCATTACTGGTCTAGATAGGAATCGGAAATGGTCCTTTAGGGTCATGGTGCCTTCAAACCCCAGACCCAACATGTTTTTTTTATTTATTTATTTATTTATTTATTTATTTATTTATTTATTTATTTATTTATTTATTTATTTATTTATTTATTTATTTATTTATTTATTTATTTATTTATTTATTTATTTATTTATTTATTTATTTATTTATTTATTTATTTATTTATTTATTTTATTCATTTGTCCAATACACAGATACATAGGAAGAAAAATAGACATGTGATAATATAAAAGAGGATGAAAGTGAACTTAGAGGAGAGGATCTATGAAAGGAAGAGAATTTATAAGATAGGTGAAAGAAAGGAAAGACAATTGGAGTACTGTGTTCAGTTCTGGAGACCTCACCTACAAAAAGGTATTGACAAAATTAAACGGGTCCAAAGACGGGCTACAAGAATGGTGGAAGGTCTTAAGCATAAAACTGATCAGGAAAGACTTAATGAAATCAATCTGTATAGTCTGGAGGACAGAAGGAAAAGGGGGGACATGATCGAAACATTTAAATATATTAAAGGGTTAAATAAGGTCCAGGAGGGAAGTGTTTTTAATAAGAAAGTGAACACAAGAACAAGGGGACACAATCTGAAGTTAGTTGGGGGAAAGATCAAAAGCAACATGAGAAAATATTATTTTACTGAAAGAGTAGTAGATCCTTGGAACAAACTTCCAGCAGACGTGGTAGTTAAATCCACATTGACTGAATTTAAACATGCCTGGGATAAACATATATCCATCCTAAGATAAAATACAGAAAATAGTATAAGAGCAGACTAGATGGACCATGAGGTCTTTTTCTGCCGTCAGACTTCTTTGTTTCTATGTAATTGGACAGGGGACAAAAGGCACACCAGTGCACTTACGTACGCCTCTTACAGGGCTCTTAGGAACCTGGAGAGATCAATCGTGGAGAGTCTAAAGGAGAAATGTTGGGGGTTAGGGGTTGACACAATTGAGTCCGGTAATGAGTTCCACGCTTCGATAACTCGATTGTTGAAATCATATTTTTTACAGTCAAGTTTGGCGCGGTTCGTATTAAGTTTAAATCTGTTGCGTGCTCTTGTGTCATTGTGGTTGAAGCTGAAGTAGTCATTGACTGGTAGGACATTGCAGCATATGATCTTGTGGGCAATACTCAAATCGTGTTTTAGGCGCCATAGTTCTAGGCTTTCTAGGCCCAGGATTGTTAGTCTATTTTCATAGGACATTCTGTTTCGAGTGGAGGAGTGAAGGGCTCTTCTGGTGAAATATGTTTGGACATTTTCAAGGGTGTTGATGTCTGAGAGGTGGTATGGGTTCCAGACAGATGAGCAGTAGTCTAGGATGGGTCTGGCAAAAGTTTTGTAGGCTCTTGTGAGTAGAGTGAGATTGCCTGAGCGAAAGCTGCGTAGGATCAGGTTCCCGAGATCTCTTGGGTAAAAAAACAGAAGGAAAAGAAAGGCAGACACTACAAATAGTGAACAATTATGGGGCATGGCAGCTGGTTGATCAAGACTTTCTGATGTTTTCCCCCTCAAAAGATACCTTTCAAGAGTAAAGGAGGATTGCAGAAATGCTTAGATGGATCGGATCTCTCCTAAGTTTTATATTCTCTCTATTATACCTCCAAGGGTGCTATCTCCATGGGGAGGAGAGGAAAGTGCATATTTCTGCATTTAATTCTTTTTTGTTTTGTTTTGTTCATTCACTGCCTCACCACCTGCGCCTCCTTATGATAATCTGAAATGTCTGCTTATGCCCATCAATATATTCATGCTACAATGCTTGAAAATATCTGCAGCCTCCCCATTGTTCACCTTAATTTAAAAAGCCATTGCTCACAAAAAGTGATTCCTTTTCCCAATCTTTCTTCCTCCCCACCCCCAACAGCATGATTTTCTAAATGGCATAATCACAATTAATCAAAATGCCAAAAGACGCCTGGGAGAGCTCTAACCATCAGAATGTACAACAAGTCCATGTTACTCGGGAACGTTTCTGGCATTGGCAGGGTTGTTCTGAGCATTGAAATGTTGCCAACCTATCTGAAAAAAAGGAAGTATAGGTGGTATATTGCTCAACAGTTGTAACTGCGAGAGGGATCTTGGAGTCCTAGTGGACAACCATTGAAATAGGAGCCAGCTGTATGCAGCAGCTGCCAAAAAAGCCAACACAGTTCTAGGCTGCATTAACAGAGGGATAGACTCAAGATCAGATGACGTGTTAATATCACTGTTGTGGTTAGCTCTGGCCCAGCTCCTGCCCAAAGGACTGTGGGTGTGGGGGAGACATCCACATGCTGCAGGCCTGTTTTGCCCCCGGTGGAATCTGCTGATGAAGGCTCCTCTGACCAAGAAGACATGAGTGACAGGGAGGAGGAGAGGGTGGCAGACAGCTCAGAAGGAGATCAATTCTCTAGCTCCTCCTTGGATTCAGAACAAGAGTTAATGATACAGCCACACATGCGGAGAGCGATGCATAGGCAACAACAACTGAGAGAGTATTATCAAAGAAAATGAGGCCACCTGTGGTTGGGTGGGGCTGTGGTAATTAGTGAGGCTGCTATAAATAGCAGCCTGTGGGTTTGGCCATTGTGGAGGATTATCTGATCCTTGTGTTTCGTGCCTGCTTTGCTGACTTTGACTTTTTGTGTGCTGATTTTCCTCTGCTTTGGAACTAAACCAGAGCAAAGTGTGTTTCACTTTGTGAAAGAAGAAGGACTGTGAATTGCCTCACAGCTGCAAGCTAAGTATCACAGAACTGATAAGGGACTTGTACAAATTACCAGTTTGTTTGGAGATGAGTGCTCTTTGCTATACCAAAAGAGGGCTTGGTTTAAGTGAATGTTCATTATAAAGAACATTGCTTTGAATTTTCAAACGTGTGTGTGTCTGAAATTTGTACCTGTGAATTTTTTTGGGGAGTCTACCAGAGAGCCCGACAGAACAATCACTATACAAGGCCTTGGTAAGGCCACACTTGGAATTCTGCATCCATAAGAACATAGGAAGAGCCCTGCTGAATTGGGGCAAAGCCCATCGAGTCCAGCATTCTGTGTCACACAGTGGCCCACCAATTGTCCATGAGGATCTTGAGTAGAAAGAGAAGGCAAGACCCTCCCTTTCCCTTGACCCCCAACAAATGGTACCCAAGGGAATAATAATAATAATAATTTAATAATTTATTAGATTTGTATGCTGCCCGTCAACCAACATAGAGGCAGCACATGGACATCCATTTCAATAACCACCGATACAGTTGGCATCCATGAATCTGTCTAATCCTGCCTTGAAGCTATCAAGACTGACAGCTGTCACAACTCAGAGATGGGGATGTTGTGCACAGATGAAAAGTAAACAACGTGCTACTGTACTGAGCCAATCAGGCTCTGGAATACAAAGCAGCACTCTCTGGTTGGTCATTTCTCCATCAATCAACCAATCATGTGTTGTTTACAATCTCATGTCGGCAAGTAGCATCTCAGGTCAGCGAGTTCTGCAGAAAACCCGCGAAAATCCACAATATATTTTTTCCATTCATATTTTATAAAAGCCCGCGATGCACTGAGTCCGCGAAAGGTGAAACGCGAAGTGGCAAGGGATCACTGTACAGTGGTACCTCTACTTAAGACCTTTTCTAGACAAGAACCGGGTGTTCAAGATTTTTTTGCCTCTTCTTAAAAATCATTTTCCACTTAAGAACCCGAGCCCGGAAAAATTTCCCAAGAAATTTGAGAGCGGTGCGAAGACCCGGCCAGTTTCCTGTCATTCCCCCATTTATCCCGGCCATCTCGGGCTTTTGTGGGCTGTCAGAGGAGCCTTTCGATGGCCCTTAAGGAGGCTTTGGCAGCCCAGAGCTTATGGAGCTTTTTCCTTTCTCTGGGTGCTTGGAGAGGGAATAAACCTCTGCCAGCGCCCAGAGAGAAAAGAAACGCTCCCTTCGCTCTGAGCAGCGACTGTCCTCCTCCTCTTCTTCTTCCTCCTCCTCCTCCCACCCCAATTCCATGCTTTTATTTCTTTCCTAATGGGTTTGCACACATTATAGAAATATAGAAACATAGAAGATTGACGGCAGAAAAAGACCTCATGGTCCATCAAGTCTGCCCTTATACTATTTCCTGTATTTTATCTTAGGATGGATCTATGTTTATCCCAGGCATGTTTAAATTCAGTTACTGTGGATTTACCAACCACATCCGCTGGAAGTTTGTTCCAAGCATCTACTACTCTTTCAGTAAAATAATATTTTCTCACATTGCTTCTGATCTTTTCCCCAACTAACCTCAGATTGTGCCCCCTTGTTCTTGTTTTCACTTTCCTATGAAAAACACTTCCCTCCTGAACCTTATTTAACCCTTTAACATATTTAAACATTTCGATCATGTCCCCCCACCCTTTCCCTTCTGACCTCCAGATTATACAGATTGAGTTCATGAAGTCTTTCCTGATCAGTTTTATGCTTAAGACCTTCCACCATTTTTGTAGCCCGTCTTTGGACCCGTTCAATTTTGTCAATATCTTTCTGTAGGTGAGAACTGAACACAGTATTCATTATTTGCTTTTACATTGATTCCTATGGGAAAAATTGCTTCTACTTACAAACTTTTCTACTTAAGAACCTGGTCATGGAATGAATTAAGTTCTTAAGTAGAGGCACCATTGTACTACCAATATGTACTTGACTAAATCAATCAATCAATCAATCAATAATCAAATTATCACAGATAATCCCCACTATGTTAAAGACCTTGGTATACTAATAACAAAAGATTTAAGTGCCAAAGCCTACTGCAACAATATAGCCAAGAAGGCTTCAAGAGTTGTAAACCTAATCCTATGTAGCTTCTGCTCTGGCAATCTCACACTACTTACCAGAGCTTACAAAACTTTTGCCAGACCCATCCTCGAATACAGCTCATCTGTTTGGAACCCATATCGCATCTCAGACATTAACACCCTTGAAAATGTCCAAAGATACTTCACCAGAAGAGCTCTTCACTCCTCCACTCGAAACAGAATACCCTACAAGATCTAAGTATTGCCCACAAGATCATATGCTGCAACGTCCTGCCTGTCAGCGACTACTTCAGCTTCAACCACAACAACACAAGAGCACACAACAGATTTAAACTTATTATTAACCGCTCCAAACTTGACTGTAAAAAATATGACTTCAGTAACCAAGTTGTCGAAGCGTGGAACTCATTACCGGACTCCATAGTGTCATCCCCAAACCCCCAACACTTTACCCTTAGATTATCTACGGTTGACCTATCCAGATTCCTAAGAGGTCAGTAAGGGGCGAGTACAAGTGCACTAGAGTGCCTTCCGTCCCCTGTCCTATTGCTCTCCTACATCTCCTATACCTTTCTTCTATTCCTATATCTCTTCTTCTATTCTTTCATTGATATGTTCTATTACTATATCTTCTTTTCTATTATTTCTTAGATATATTTCACTATGAGTATCTCCTCTATAACCTTCATCATGTATTTTACTATGTGTATATAGATATATACCCACTAAAACCCTCATTGTGTATTGGACTAAATAAATAAATAAATAAGTAAATAAATAAATAAATAGATAGATAGATAGATAGATAGATAAATAAATAAATAATTGAATGAATGAATAAATAAATAAATAAAACAAATAAACAAACAAACAAATAAATAAATTAAATAGATAGATAGATAGATAGATAGATAAATTAAATTAATTAATTAAATAAATAAACAAATAAACAAATAAATTAAATAAATTAAATAAATTAAATAAATTAAATAAATTAAATAAATTAAATAAATTAAATAAATTAAATAAATAAATAGATAGATAGATAAATTAAATAAATAAATGAATAAATAAATAAGTAAATAAATAAATAAATAAATAAATAAATAAATAAATAAATAAATAAATAAAAGGTCCCTTAGCCCTTGGACATCCAACTAACCCTGTGTGCAACAGGGCAGGCGTGCAGGGCGGGGGAAGGACCCCAAAACCACACGCTTGTCACATTGGAGGCCAGCTCTATGTAAATGAGTTGAGAATTGTAGGTTCTCTCCACGGCAGATGGCTTTGGAAATAATGAAGGCTAAGAAATGCACGCCGGTCCCCTTCCCCTGCCAATCCCCCCTTCTCCTCCCTGTCCATGTTCCGGTTGCCATGGCAGACCATGAGGCTGGAATGGATTCTGCTTATTAAATTTGCAAGCTCTTGTGTACTCAGGATGAATGGGGGCTCAGTGGTGGAGAGAGGCCCAGCAGCCTCCGATGACACTCGGGCTAGTATTATTTTTTTTTATCTTAAAAAAACAGGCACTGCAAACAAAGGCCGCACAGGTCTTATTAATCTATTAACAGCGACCTCAGACAGTTCAGATCTGGGGCCTTTTTAAATCAGAGGGCTTGGTGTTTTTCCAGGAATGCAAATATAACCCAGGTTCTTCTGAGGAGAGTTACCACCAGGAGATGGTTATTTACCAGAGCAACAAGAGGGGGGGGGGCAATAGATTTTGCTTGTTATGAGATAAGTGGAATGGCCTCCCCCACCTCCTCCATCTCTCTCTCGCTCCCTCCTTTAAATATGTCATGCTCTGAGATGCTCTCAAGGAAGTCAAAGGAAATCTTCATAATAGGAAAAGAAGGTCATGCCTTTCCCCGGGTTGTTGAGAAGGTACATTTATTTTATTTTATTTTATTTTATTGGTTTGATTTATTTGTCCATCAAGTATACAGGACAGTAGTTTATATGAGGTTAGTTGGAGGGAAGATTAGAAATAAAGTGAGAAAATAATATTTGACTAAAAGAGTAGTAGATGCTTGGAACAAACTTCCAGCAGACATGGTTGGTAAACCCACAGTAACTGAATTTAAACATGCCTGGGATAAACATTCATTGATTGATTCATTCATTCATTTATGTATTTATTAGATTTGTATGCCGCCCCTCTCTGATGACTCGGAGCAGCTCACAAAAACAAAACAGTATAAATCCAATGATTAAAAAAACAATTTAGAACCCTTAATATAAAAAACAGTCATGTTTATTATATTATTAAAAAACATGTTTATTTTTACGTGAAAGGACCGCCCTTTGCTTGCAGCACCGCTGCGGTGTCCTTTCACGTAAAAATAACAATGTTTATTTTTACATGAAGAATTCCTCCCACGAAGAGATTCCGTGGGCGGAGCTTTGACGTCACCGGTAGGTTGCTAAGGACGCCAAGGTGATCACTTCCTGGATTCCATGGAATCCAGGAGGTGATCACCTTGGCGTCTTTAGCAACCTGCCGGTGACGTCAAAGCTCCGAACGCCGAACACGACCCCGAACTTTGCCCGAAGTTTGGAAAAATTTCGTGTTCGTGTTCGGTATACCGAACACCACAAAACTCGGTACGGACCCAAATTGTGCAGGTTCGGTTCGCCCATCACTAAAAATAATATTTGACTGAAAGAGTAGTAGATGCTTGGAACAAACTTCCAGCAGACATGGTTGGTAAATCCACAGTAACTGAATTTAAACATGCCTGGGATAAACATTCATTCATTCATTCATTCATTCATTCATTCATTCATTCATTCATTCATTTATTAGATTTGTATGCCGCCCCTCTCTGATGACTCGGAGTGGCTCACAAAAACAAAAC
Source organism: Erythrolamprus reginae (assembly GCF_031021105.1). Lineage (NCBI taxonomy): Eukaryota > Metazoa > Chordata > Lepidosauria > Squamata > Dipsadidae > Erythrolamprus > Erythrolamprus reginae. The sequence goes on along the minus strand of NC_091952.1, from coordinate 8,085,124 downwards.
AGTACAAATCCAATGATTAAAAAAACAATTTAGAACCCTTAGTATAAAAAACAGTCATACATCTCAGACAAACCATACATAAAACATATATCCATCCTAAGATAAAATACAGGAAATAGTATAAGGGCAGACTAGATGGACCAGGAGGTCTTTTTCTGCTGTCAATCTTCTATGTTTCTATGTTTCTATATATACATAACACATAAAGTAATGATAAAAGAAGACAATAGGACAGTAGGATAAGGACGGTAGGCACAATGGTGCGCTTATGCACGCCCCTTAAAGACCTCTTAGAAAAGAAGGAGAGGTCAACTGTAGACAATCTAAGATTGAAGATTTGGGGATTGGGGGAAGAAACAACAGAGTCAGGTAGTGAATTCTAGGCGTTGATCACGCTATTGCTGAAGTCGTATTTTCTGCAGTCTAGTTGGGAGAAGATTAGGAGAATGAACGCCAAACAGATAAAGAAGAAAAAACACGGATGCTACAGCTTAAAAAAGAGAAAGAAAAGTTCAGGATCTGACAGGACCTACCTGAACAATGGGCCCTATCCAACAAAATGAAATTTAATATGGAGACAAGCACTTAGCCAGGAAACCCCCCCCCCAAGATTTAAGTACAGATTAGTGCGATCTGATTCAAAAACAGTAGAATAGAATAGAATAGAATGGAATGGAATGGAATGGAATAGAATGGAATGGAATGGAATGGAGTGGAGTGGAATAGAATAGAAAATAGTATATAATAGGTGTTGTGATTCCGTCTGAGGCTCCTCAGGGAACGGCTGAACCTCTGCCGGCTCCCTGCTCAGAGGGGGGGGATGAGGAACAGGAGGAGGAGGAGGAGGCCCAGGCAGACGGGGAGGAGGAATATCAGGCCAAGGGAGAGGGAGAACAGCCTGAGTCCCCCGGGGTGGAGCTCTCCCCAGCAAGCAGCCTGGAGTCCTTGGATGAAAATGCTCAAGCCATCATCGATCACAGGCAGAGAAGAGCAGCACAACGAAGGGGACAATTAGCCAGGTACTTCCAGTCCTAAATAGGTAACAGCTGGGTTTGGGTGTGGTTCTCCCCAAAAAGGCTGAAAAGGCAGACCCACCCTTCCTGTATTGTGGAGTATTATCTTTGGGAGTCCTGGGACCTGGCTGTGATCTTTGGCGTCTCTGATTCTGGCTTGTGGCCTTGAAGGCTGAAACCTTGGGGGAAAAGGCGTGGGGGCTTATTCTCTACAGTGGTGTGTGTGCCAGCAAGAAGTCTGCTGTATTGTCTGGCCGTCAGGACTCTGCTGTGAAGCCTCATAGCCTGCCTGTTGGGAAGAACAGGTTTTTCTCTGTGTTTATTTTTCAAACTATAAAGTGCTTTTGCTTTTACCAGCGTGTCTGGCTGTTTTTTCCAGTTGGTGTTGAAGTCTGGGGGCACCCAGACAGAACAATAGGACAGGACAGTTTTGGTCATCACAATGCAAAAAGGATGTTGAGACTCTAGAAAGAGTGTAGAGAAGAGCAACAAAAATGGTTAGGGGACTGGAGGCTAAAACATATGAAGAACAGTTGCAAGAACTGGGCACGGCTACTTTAATGAAAGACATGATAGCAGTCTTCTAGTATCTCAGGGGTTGCCACACAGAAGAGGGACTCAAGCAATTCTCCAAAGTACTGGAGGGTAGAACAAGAAGCAATGGTTGGAAACCAAACAAGGAGAGAAGCAACTTAGAACTAAAGAGAAATTTCCTGACAGTTAGAACAATTAACCAATGGAACAGCTTGCCTCCAGAAGTTGTGAATTATCCAACACTGGAAGTGTTTAAGAGTCTACGGAGAGGGGCGGCATACAAATTTAATTAATTAATAATAATAATAATAATAATAACAACAACAACAACAACAACAACAACAATAATGTTGGACAAACATTTGTCTGAAGTAGTGTAGCGTCTCCTGCCCAAGCAGGGGGTTGGACTAGAAGACCTCCAAGGTCCCTTCCAACTCTGGTGTTGTTGCTGTCATCATTATCATTATAACTATCATTATTATCATTATTATCATTATTATCATTATTATCATTATTATCATTATTATCATTATTATCATTATTATCATTATTATCATTATTATCATTATTATCATTATTATCATTATTATCATTATTATCATTATTATCATTATTATCATTATTATCATTATTATCATTATCATCATTATCATCATTATCATTATCATCATCATCATCATCATCATTATTATTATTATTATTATTATTTTTATTATTATTATTGGAATAGAATAGAATAGAATTCTTCATTGGCCAAGTGTGATTGGACACACAAGGAATTTGTGTTTGGTGCACATGCTCTCACTGTACATTTAAAAAAAGATAAATTCGTCAAGAATCAGAAGATACAACACTTAATAGCCGCCCCGAGTCTTCGGAGAGGGGCGGCATACAAATCTAATAAAATAATAATAATAATAATAATAATAATAATAATAATAATAATGCTAGTCTGGTACATATTTTGGCACCTGAATCAAAAAACGTTCACCATCACTCTTATAACACTAGGTGGTCTAATTTGGGTTTTATTTTTAAACCTCAGCACGTTGGTTCCCAACCTTGATCATCTTAAGATGTATAGACTCCGCTTCCCAGAATTCCCCATCCGGCTTTGATCCTTCTGGAGTCTAATTCTTTGCTAAAGGCAACATCTCCCCTTTAAAAAAGAAAAGGAAAGGAAAAAAAACCATTAGAAAGTCGACTGGGAAAATGAAAGCTGTCTGGGAGTTACCAGCGGGACGTTGGTGCACCTTAACAGCACACCAGGGACTAACAAGTCTCACGCCATATAGTGCAGTTTTCATTAAGTCGAATAAATGAGCAATACCCAAAGGCAACAGAAACAAAAGAGACAATTGAAAGAAGTTGGACTTTGACTTAAAATTACTCATTTATTTTAATTGTGTGTTTTTTGCCTCCCCTGGCAGCCTGTGCAATGCAGGTACACTCCTGGGATTCTCGGAGATAGTCTGAATAAGAATTCCATTTTCCTTTCTGGACTTGATTTTATTTTGGCTGTTTCTAATTTTCATTAAGTAGTGTTTTCAGATTGTAGCTGTCGTACAAACAGGCAGTACTTAAAGCTAGGTGATCCAGTACTTAAAGCTAGGTGATTTTGGGCAGGACATTAGGAGACATTGAGTTGTAATTCTGCCTTAAGAATGAAAGGTGACTAGGGAACTTTGGGCCAATCACCAGGAGACAGTGAGTTCTAGTCCCGCCTTAAGCATGGGAAGCCGGCTGGGTGACTTTGGGCCAATCATCAGGAGACAGTGAGTTCTAGTCCTGCGCTAAGCATGAAAACCGGCTGGGTGACTTTAAGCCAATCACTAGAAGACAGTGAGTTCTAGTCCCGCCTTAAGCATGAAAGCCGGCTGGGTGACTTTGGGCCAATCACCAGAAGACAGTGAGTTCTAGTCCCACCCTTGGCATGAAAACCGGCTGGGTGACTTTGGGCCAATCACCAGGAGACGGTGAGTTCTAGCCCCACCCTAGTCATGAAAACCGGCTGGGTGACTTTGGGCCAATCACCAGGAGACGGTGAGTTCTAGTCCCGCCCTAGGCATGAAAACCGGCTGGGTGACTTTGGGCCAATCACCAGGAGACGGTGAGTTCTATCCCCGCCCTAGGCATGAAAACCGGCTGGGTGACTTTAAGCCAATCACCAGGAGACAGTGAGTTCGAGTCCTGCCCTAGGCATGAAAATTGGCTGGGTGACTTTGTGCCAATCATCGGAAGATGGTGAGTTCTAGTGTAGATTTTTGCAATCCAGGCAGACTTGTAGGTTCACCTTAAGAGAGTTAGTGTGCAACAGAAATAAAGTAAGATTGGTCCTCTTAGCTTTTTTAAAAGTATAAATGTTTGTAATGTTTGTAATATAAAGAAAAATCCCCAGTTTGAATTGAAACTGACAAATCAAGTCCACATCTTATCATACACAAGCTATTACTACATTAGCCAAATTCATCCTTGGTTTTATGGCTGCAGTGTTTAAACTTCCCAGTATCAAATCTTAAATTCTGGTTTCTTGTGAATGCTTCTATCCATGCTTCTTTTGAGATTTCCAAGTAATTTTCTATTTCTAATTGTTCTGTACTTCTTTCAATTTTTTTAAAAAAATCTAACATTTAACTCTCAAATGCAAAGATCATCTAGGTTTGACTTACTTATTAAATTTCTGTACCACCAATCACTCTTGCATGCCTCTGAAGGCTTTTACAGAGGCGTTTACAATTTAGAACAAACTTTTAATCAAGAAATATTCCCCCCAATAGTGTCCCACTTTACCAATGTTAAAATCTGGTCATCTCAATTTAGCTTGGTCTAGGATGCTCACAGCTTTCTAGTCGAAATTATGGTAAAGTCTATCCACATGTGGTGCAATTCAGGAGTTTTCATAATGCTGTTCTCAGCTTGCATACAAATTCAACTTAAGGCCTTTTCAGCTGATTGCATCAGTTGCAGCCCTACTTGGACAGGGAGTCATTGCTCACAGTCGCTCATGCCCTCATCACCTCGAGGTTCGATTACTGCAAAGCTCTCTACATGGGGCTACCTCTGAAAAGTGTTCGGAAACTTCAGATCGTGCAGAATGCGGCTGCGATAGCCATTGTGGGGCTTCCCAGGAGATTCCTAGATAGGTTCCACAGAGGCTTCTCCCCGCCTTTTCCAGCCCTGTTTCCTCCCAGGGGATCCCTAGAGAGGCCCCACAGAGGCTTCTCCCCACCTTTTCCGGCCCTGTTTCCTCCCAGGAGACTCCTAGAGAGGCCCCACAGAGGCTTTTCCCCGCCTTTTCCGGTTACCGTTTCGGAATCTTGGGTTTAGAAAAAGGTTCTTGAGAAGAGGCAAAAAAATCTTGAGCATCCGGTTCTTATCTAGAAAAGTTTGTAAGTAGAGGCGTTCTTAGGTAGAGGTACCACTGTAAATAAATAAATATAAGTCCAATTAATAAATTAATAAATAATCTCCGGGGACTACCTGCCTTTTTCTTTCTCAATTTCCTGGTTTTCCTGCTTGGCCTTGAAACCGCCTCACTTTTTGGTCTTTGGAGTGACAAGGCAGGGCTGGTGTGAGTCTATGGCACCATTCCATCAACTCCCACCCAATTAGAATAACAATGAAGTTTGCCACACTTCTGGGAGGAGATATTTGCACTTGCAATTCCCCCCCCCTTCCCAGACTGCTGTCATTAAATAAGTGCCCACAGCTAATAGGCTTTCGAAACTCAAAAGACTGAGCTTTTCTAAGTCCAGCTGTCAATTCAACAGAGTGTTAAAAAGAGAGAGAGAGAGAAAATCTCCTGGTCCATTTTAGGCCCTTTCTCTTTCTCCTCCTTAAGGGGGGGGGGGAATTAAGCCCTTGAAAGAAGAGGCGAAAGGACTCAGCCTTGGTGCAAACGAGTGTGCAATTAATGTGAAACAAAAGGAAATGAATCTATAGGGCTAATTATAGGGGGGAGAAGTCTAAATGAGAGGAGCTGAAAAGAGGGAGGTGGACAGGGTGGGGGGGGGGGGAAAGCCCGGAAGGGGCTACAGCCTTGAAGAAAAGGAAGTGAAAGAGCCAGGATGATTATTTATAAATTTCTAAAAGCAACATGAAGAAACCAAGGTGGAATGGGAGGTTTTTTAGGGATGTCCCTGAAGAGAGATGTTCTTGCATTAAAAACAATTGGATATACAGTGGTACCTCATGATATGAACCCCTTGCCATACGAACAACCCGAGATACGAACCCGGGGTTCGGATATTTTTTGCCTCTTCTTACGAAAGTTTTCCATCTTACGAACCCGCCCCCGCCGCCCGGCTGTCGCTTTTTGAAACAGCCGGGGGGCTTCTCGGCGTCCTCCTGAACCCGAATGCCAAACCCGAACTTCCAAGTTCGGCATTCATGAGGCCGCCGAGAAGCCCCCCGGCTGTTTCAAAAGACGACAGCCAGGTGGCAGGGCTTCTTGAGGGCCTCCTGAACCCAAACTTTTGCCGAACTTCCGGGTTCGGCGTTCAGGAGGCCGCCAAGAAGCCCCGCCGCCTAGCTGTCACCTTTTGAAACAGCCGGGGGGCTTCTCGGCAGCCTCCCGAACGCTGAACCCAGAAGTTCGGGTTTGGCGTTAGGGTTCAGGAGGATGCCGGGAAGCCCCCCAGCTGTTTCAAAAGGTGACAGCCGGGCAGCGGGGCTTCTCAGCGGCCTCCCGAACCTGAACTTTTGCCGAACTTCCGGGTTTGGGAGAATGCTGAGAAGCGCCCAGCTGTTTCAATTGAAACAGCCAGGCGGCGGCGGTTTTTTCCGGGTATTTTTTGTTGCACGGATTAATTCATTTTACATTGTTTCCTATGGGAACAATGAACTTTTCACCTTACGAACCTCCCCTGGGAACCAATTAGGTTCGTAAGACGAGGTATTACTGTATTTCCTCTTTTGCCTTCTGCCTGCATAAACAAAAGAGCTTACAGAATAGAAATTCTTCTTTTCCCCCTTGCTTTTCCTGGGAGGAAAATAATAGGCGTTTCCAAAGCTGGGCCTGTCTTGCAGAGCGTTGACCAAAAAATTGGGAAACTAAAGGGAAAGCGTTTGTTATTTTTTATATCTTTACTTTGCATCCTGGACATAAACTGTTTCAACCTCTACCCTCAAAATGTCGCTACAGAGCAATGCACACCAAGACCAACTAGACACAAGAACAGTTCTTTCCCAAATGCCATCACTCTGCTAAACAAATTTTATTTTATTTATTTATTTATTTGTTTGTTTTGTCATGTACATATTGGTGGTATACAAATATATAATCTCTATATACTATACATGATACTAGTAAAAGAGAAACATTAGGACAAGGGACAGAAGGCACATTGGTGCACATATGCACGCCCCTTATCTACCTACCTACCTACCTACCTACCTACCTACCTACCTACCTACCTACCTACCTACCTACCTATCTATCTATCTATCTATCTATCTATCTATCTATCTATCTATCTATCTATCTATCTATCTGGATTTATATGCCACCTCACTCCCAAAGGACTCTAGGCATCCTTATGTCCCCATGTTGCACTTTTGTGAAGGACAGAGATATTATTATTATTATTATCATTATCATTATCATTATCATTATCATTATCATCATTATCATTATCATTATCATTATCATTATCATTATCATTATCATTATCATTATCATTATCATTATCATTATCATTATCATTATCATTATCATTATCATTATCATTATCATTTATTGGATTTGTATGCCGCCCCTCTCCGTAGACTCAGGGCGGCTAACAACAGTAATAAAAACAGCATATAACAATCCAATATTAAAACAGTTAAAAACCCTTATTATAAAACCAATCCTACATACAGACATAACATGCATAAAATTGTAAAGGCCTAGGGGGAAAGAGTATCTCAGTTTCCCCATGCCTGGCGGCAGAGGTGGGTTTTAAGAAGCTTACGAAAGGCAAGGAGGATGAGGGCAATTCTAATCTCTGGGGGGAGCTGGTTCCAGAGGGCTGGGGCCGCCACAGAGAAGGCTCTTCCCCTGGGTCCCACCAAGCGACATTGTTTAGTTGACGGGACCCGGAGAAGACCCACTCTGTGGGACCTAACTGGTTGCTGGGATTCGTGCGGCAGAAGGCGGTCCCTGAGTTAATCTGGTCCGGTGCCATGAAGGGCTTTATAGGTCATAGCCAACACTTTGAATTGTGACCGGAAACTGATCGGCAACCAATGCAGACTGCGGAGTGTTGATAATCTGAAAACTTGGAGAAGATGGGGGAAAAGGAGAGAAAAGAAAAAGAGGGAAAGAAAGAGAACTCCGCCCTAGAAGCCGGCTAATTTTATAGCAATAGCATTTAGACATACACCGCTTCACAGTGTTTTACAGCCCTCTCTAAGCGGTTTACAGAGGGTCAGCCTCTTGCCCCCAACAATCTGGGTCCTCATTTTACCGACATTGGAAGGATGGAAAGCTTGAGCCTATGGAGATTCAATCAGCCCAACTGCTGGCAGCCGGCGAACAGCAGAGGTAGCCTGCAGTACCGCACTCTCACCACTGGGCCATTGAGGCTCTTCTTTTCTTGAGGAGCGAATAAAAAGATAGGCAGGGAGTGTTTATTTTGCTCAGGTGATAATCAACACACATACTTTGCATTCTTCTCCGGATCCACCGCAGAGTTCAAGAGGTAGAGTCAATGCCAGCAGGCTTTGTAATCTGCCTATACTTCAGGATTTCAATTAGTGCAACAAAGGTGTGTCTATCAACGTGGAGAAACTATGCATTTCTGCAGCCAACGTGGAATGTTGTTCTCTGCCTCTAAAGCTGCCATGTTTCTCCCAATGATGGAGACACCCAGAATAGCAATTATCACTGCAAATCACTTTTGGTTATAAATGGGGGCCTTTCCGTATTGCCATTGTGCACGGGGGTGGGGAGCAGGCAGGATGGGGTGGAAGGCAGTTTCCCCAGCAGGAATTTATTTATTTAGAAGATTGAAGATTGACAGCAGAAAAAGACCTCATGGTTCATATCTATAATATAAATGTAATCTCTTCTTTCTTCTCTTAAAATTTTTTTATATAGAATTTTATAAACTTTTATATACGTTGATTTTTAGTATTTTAAAATTGATAATTTTACATACTCTATAGATGTTAAATAACAAAATACTTCTTTTTTTCTCTTTTAAAATTATAATGATGACTTCCAATTTGAGCGGAGCGACTGTAGCTCCACTAAATGTTGTATGTTATCTTTGTCGTGTTTGTTTTTTGAAAATTAATAAAATATATATATTTTTAAAAGACCTCATGGTTTATCTAGTCTGCCCTTATACTATTTCCTGTATTTTTATCTTAGGATATACGTTTATCCCAGGCATGTTTAAATTCAGTTACTGTGGATTTACCAACCACGTCTGCTGGAAATTTGTTCCAAGCATCTACTACTCTTTCAGTAAAATAATATTTTCTCATGTTGTTTTTTGATCTTTCTCCCAACTAACCTTAGATCGTGCCCACTTGTTCTTGTGTTCACTTTCCTATTAAAAACACTTCCCTCCTGAACCTTATTTAACCCTTTAACATATTTAAATGTCCCCCCTTTTCCTTCTGTCCTCCAGACTCTACAGATTGAGTTCATGAAGTCTTTCCTTCTCCTTCTCCTTCTTCTTCTCCTCCACCCTCCTCCTCTCCTCCTCCCCTCTTCCTCCTCCACCTTCCCTCCTCTTCCCCTTCCCCTCCTCCTCTCCTCCTCCTCCTCTTCCTCTTCCCATCCTCCCCCTCCTCCCCCTCTCCTCCTCCCTCTCCTCCCCCCTCCTCCCCCCAGGTTCTTACAAAGTCTCATTAAGCAGAAAAAAGGCAGTTAGATTTACAACATCTTGGAAATGTGACATATGTGTACTTTAGCCCCTGCTTTATCAGTGAGTACATTAAGGTAGGGTTGTCTTGATGTGTTTGATCCTCATTCTCACTTTCTCTCGATTTGCGTGGGAGGATGCTAGCCGTTTAGGAGATGGGAACAGAAAGTCCATCTGTTCTTCTTCTGCAGTATTTTGCAAATGTCCTTTCTGAGAGTATCCCATTATCTTCTTATTCTCCGGCTAGCTTGCTTGCATGAAAGGCTACCAAAATGTTTACTACCACACTGTGGGCGTGGCTTATGCAGGACGCCCTACATTTTCTTTCAACATCTTACGAAAAGAGACTGAGGGAACTGGGCATGGATAGCCTAGAGAAAAGGAGGGCCAGAGCGGACATGATAGCAGTCTACAAGTATACCGGGGGGATGTCACAGAGACGAGGGGATCACTTTATTCTCCAGGGCACCAGAGGGCCGGACGAGGAACAACGGCTGGAAGCTGACCAAGGAGAGATTCAACATGGAGATAAGGAGGAACTTCCTGACGGTCAGAGCGATCAACCAATGGAACAACCTACCAGCGGATGTTGTGAACTCCAACACTGGACATTTTTAAGAGAAGATTGAACTGCCACTTGACTGGTGTACTATAGGGTTCCTGCTTGGGCAGGGGGTTGTACTCGATGGCCTTCATGGTCCCTTTCAACTCTAACAATAAATAAATATTTCAGTGCAAATTGGGTGCTCTGGGGTGGAGCTCCATTTTCGCTACCCCACTGTGTGCCCCCCCCCCCCCCCGGTCTGGGCAGCAGCCCACCCCTACTTGTATGGAGAAAGAATAGATGGAGTCTTATAAGATCAGGGGACTTCAGTCTAAAACAGAGTTTCTCCAAACGTGATGATACAGTTCTACATAAGAAATTATTGAGTCTATTATCTGCACCTCTATAACGGTCTGGTTCGGTTCTCCAATCCAACAGGACCGACACAGACTTCAGAGGAGAATCAGAACTGCAGAAAAAACAATTGCTACCGATCTGCCTTCCATTGAGGACCTATACACTGCACGAGTCAAAAAGAGGGCGGGGAAAATATTTACTGACCCCCGGAAAAACATTGAGCGCAAGTAAGATTTCTGTGATTTTTTGCCAATGTTTTTCCTTCCGTGCATTTTTTTCTAATACTATATACATTCTATTTCACTTTTTAATTTTTTTTTTAAATTTTTATTTATTTAAAACAAAACAGAACATTAAAAACAGACAAAAACTCACAGATATAAAAAATAGATACATGTATCTCAATTTCCACCAGAAGCACATATGGAGTTGTTACATCCGAATTGTTGTGGTTAGCTCTGTCCCAGCTCCTACTCCAAGGAATGTGCAGGTGGAGGTGGGGGAAACATCCACATGCCGCAGGCCTGTTTTCCTCCCGATGGAATCTGCTGACGAAGCCTCCTCTGACCAAGGAAGTGTGAGTGACAGGGAAGAGGGAAGTTGGCAGACAGTCCAGGAGGAGATCAATCATCTGTATCATCCTTGGATCTGAACAAGAATTAATGACACATTCACGCATGCGTAGAGTGATGCATAGGAGACAACAACTGAAGGATTATTATAAGAGAAAATGAGGCCACCTGTGGTTGGGTGGGGCTGCTGTAATTAGTGCCTACAGATAAAAGTGCAGCCTGGTGTTTTAGCCTCATGGCAGTTTATCTGATTCATTGTTTCGTCAAGATTGTGGTTTTTGTGCTGTTCAAGATTGTGTGTGGACTCTCTGGACTTTAGAATTGGACTCAATTTCCCAGTCATTGGGTGAGCAATTGGATTGCATTTAACCTGCGCCTTGTGTGTACCAGAAAATCCCTTTGACATTTAAAAAGGGATCTGTTTCTGTTTTTCTTTTATAAAAACTTTTGGGTTTTCCTTTTATCGTGTGGTGTGTGTCTTCATGGACTAATTACCCTGTAATTATGGGTGGTTGAAACACACCGGCAGAACACATATTAGAACATTTAAATCTATATTCGCTGTCAAAAGTGTACACTTTATAGAATAAAAAAGGGAAAAGTTTTAGTAAAACAATATTTGGAAGACACAAATTCACATACCTTCAAATTAGAATACAATACAATATAGTATCAATTGCCAAATTCTTAATCCAAATTCTTATTATTTATCTTTTTTCGGTATACATCACTTATCTTGTGCTACCTCCTTTTCTAATTTTGTCATTCTGATTTCAAAGATTGTTTTCTGTTCTCATTCGGGTTCAAAATACTTTTAGCTATCAAAATATATCTTGTCTGTTTGCTTTTTTCGACCAAACTATGCCATCTTTCTTCAGTCCATTTCTTATATTCTTACTTATTCGTGTTTTTTAAACCCTCATTTTAATATAACTGCCCTTTATGAAGAAAGTTCCAAATTCACAACAAAGAAAAATATATATATATTAGTTCATATTATGCCTTAAATCTAATTATAACAATAGCATCTCCATTTTTTTCTAACGGATCGCCAATCTCACCTGTACCGTGTGGAGCCCATCGCTGGATTTACAGCCTTTAAAGAGAAGATGACCAAAGACGGGACTCTTGAGCTCTTGTTTGCGTTCTATAGCCAGGTTGACCTCAACTTATGACCTTCTGAGGGTCTCTGAGTCTGAGACAAAAGGCGGACCACCAACCTTGAGGGACAAATAGGCAGCACTTTTGTTAGATATGAAAACAGATTTGCCTCCAGCTTTGTTCGCCTTGGGGCCTGGAGAGGCCATGATATGGTTAGTGTGTCGAGGTCAAATCTTCATTCATGGGGTTTTATTCTTGTGAACTTCCAAGTCCTGGAGGAGAGAAGACAAAGGCCATTAGTCCATGAGGGACTCACACTGACTGACCTTTTGTAGCTTGTCCATCACAATCTGACATCCTTTAAAACGTCCTCCTTGGACCAAAAGAGAGAGAAAAATGCTGAATGAACAGGAACAGTCACAGAACGATAACAAGCGCCCAACAATATGGTCCAGTCAGGGAGGGGAGGCTTTGAAGTTGAACTTCTCAGGAAGCGTCCACTGTGTTGGTCATCACCTATAAAGCCCTTCATGGCACTGGACCAGAGTATCTGCGAGGCCGCCTTCTGTCGCACGAATCCCAGCTACCGGTTAGGTCCCACAGAGTTGGTCTCCTCTGGGTCCCATCAACTAAACAATGTCATTTGGCGGGATCCAGGGGAAGAGCCTTCTCTGTGGCGGCTCCGACCCTCTGGAATCAGCTCCTTCCAGAGATTAGAACTGCCCCCACCCTCCTTGTTTTTCGTAAACTCCTTAAAACCCACCTCTGCCGTCAAGCATGGGGGAATTGAAACATCTCCCCCTGCCTATGTAGTTATTTGTGAATATGACTCTATGTATGTTTTTATATATTGGGGTTTCTTGTTTTTTAGACTTTTAAAATGTATTATTGTTATTTTAGATTCTAACTATTAGATTTGTTATTATATATTGTTTTTATCATTGCTGTAAGCCGCCCCAAGTCTACGGAGAGGGGCGGCATACAAATCTAATAAATAATAATAATAATAATAATAATAATAATAATAATAATAATAATAATAATAATAATAACAACAACAACAACAACAAAAACAACAAAAACAACAACAATAATAGTAACAACATTGCCAAAAAGGCATTAAGAGCTGTTAACCTAATTTGGTGTAGCTTCTTTTCTGGTAACACTGTACTGCCAACCAGAGCATTTGCTAGACCAATTCTCGAATACAGCTCATCTGTCTGGAACCCACACTGCATATCGGATGTTAATACGAGGGTCGCCCAGAAAGTAATGCACCGCATTTTTTTCATCAACAATTATTTATTGAACACAATGAAACTTACATGCAAGAATGAATAATGTTTCTTCTATACTCCCTATTTTTTCCACGTAATTTCCATCCCATTCTATGGCCTTCCTCCAGCAAGACACAAGGGTGTGTATGCCCTGTCCATACCACTCCTTGTTCTGGTCACAAAGCCATTTCTGCTCTGCCAACCAGTCTTCTAATGGCCTCACCCTCTGCGCTGAGTGACTAACCATACTTCTGTCGACTGCAGGTTCTCCATATATTGTACACAAATGTTTGTGAATGTTCCCAACAGTTTCTTTCTCCGCAGTGAGAAATTCAATGACACACTGCTTGTAATGTACATCACTTACAGGCGCCATTTCAAAACACTGCTGCGGCTACGCTATCTGTCGGAAGAAATGCTAAATTTACACATGCAATCCTGACAGTTCAAATAATGTATATCTAAAGTTTTGCATTTTTATCATTGCTGTAGACTGAGGGGGAAAAATGGTGCATTACTTTCTGGGCGACTCTCATATTTTGTGTTGTGGTTGGCTCTGGCCCAGCTCCTGCCCCAAGGACTGTGGATGTGGGGGAGACATGCACATGCTGCAGGCCTGTTTTGCCCCTCCGGTGGAGTCTGCTGATGAAGGCTCCTCTTACCAAGAAGACATGAGTGAAGGGGAGGAGGAGAGTGGGGCAGACAGCTCAGAAGGAGATCAATTATCTGTCTCCTCCTTGGATTCAGAACAAGAGTTAATGATACAGCCATGCATGCGGAGAGCGATGCGTAGGCAACAACAACTGAGAGATTATTATCAAAGAAAATGAGGCCACCTGTGGTTGGGTGGGGCTGTGGTAATTAGTGAGGGTGCTATAAATAGCAGCCTGTGGGTTTGGCCATTGTGAAGGATTATCTGATCGCTGTGTTTCGTGACTGCTTTGCTGACTTTGATCTTTGTATGCTGATTTTCCCCCACTTTGAAACTAAACCAGAGCAAAGTGTGTTTCACTTTGTGAAAGAAGAAAGACTTTGAATTGCCTCACAGCTGCAAGCTAAGTATCACAGAACTGATAAGGGACTTGTACAAATTACCAGTTTGTTTGGAGACAAGTGCTCTTTGCTATACCAAAAGAGGGCTTGGTTTATTTGAATTTTCGGTATAAAGACCATTGTTTTGAATTTTCAAACGTGTGTGTGGCTGAAATTGTATCTGTGCATTTTTGGGAGGAGTCTACCAGAGAGCCCGACAGAACATTTTGGAACACTACAAAGAATAAAAACCCTTCCATTGCGCACCGTTCAGCCAGAACTGAAACAGCTTCTTGGGAGAAAAGTACAGTGGTACCTCGACATACGAGTTTAATTCGTTCCAGACCCGAGCTCGTAAGTAGATCAACTCGTATCTTGAACGAATTTTCCCCATATGAATTACAGTGATCCCTCGAGTTTCGCGTCCTCGAGCATCGCGAAAGGGCTATATCGCGAGTTTTCAACCCGGAAGTAAACAACACCATCTGCGCATGCGTGCCCTTTTTTTCTATGGCCACGCATGCGTAGATGGTGGAGTTTCCCCAGCTGGGAAGCAATAAGAGCAACGGGGTGGGCGGGGGGAAGGCCGGGCGGCACGCGCGCGGGGGCCGCTTCCCAGGTGGGAAGCAATAAGAGCAACGGGGTGGGCGGGGGAAGGCCGGGCGGCGCGCGCGCGCGGGGGGCCGCTTCCCAGGTGGGAAGCAATAAGAGCAACGGGGTGGGCGGGGGAAGGCCGGGCGGCGCGCGCGCGCGGGGGCCGCTTCCCAGTTGGGAAGCAATAAGAGCAACGGGGTGGGCGGGGGGAAGGCCGGGCGGCGCGCGCGCGGGGGCCGCTTCCCACCTGGGAAGCAATAAGAGCAACGGGGGTGGGCGGGGGAAGGCCGGGCGGCGCGCGCGCGGGGGCCGCTTCCCAGGTGGGAAGCAATAAGAGCAACGGGGTGGGCGGGGGAAGGCCCGGGCGGCGCGCGCGCGGGGGGCTGCTTCCCACCTGGGAAGCAATAAGAGCAACGGGGTGGGCGGGGGAAGGCCGGGCGGCGCACGCGCGGGGGGGCCGCTTCCCAGCTGGGAAGCAGCGAGAGCAATGGGGTGGGCGGGGCGAAGGCCGGGCGGTGCGCGGCGCGGACAAGTGGCAGCAGCGAGGCGGCGGGGAAACCCCAATCTTCGGCTCCTCGTTGCTACGGTGGAAGTAAAAACACCATCTGCGCATGCGCAGATGGTGTTTTTACTTCCGCACCGCTACTTCGCGAAAAATCGATCGTCGCGTAGGGTCCTGGAACGGAACCCTCGCGATGATCGAGGGACCACTGTAATGTAAATAATTCTAATTGGTTCCAGACCTCAAAAAAGTCCCAAAGTTAGCCTAAATTATGAAAAAAGACATGTTTTTAATTAACAAATGTACATGCAACACGTATAAATAAACAATAAAGTAAATAATGAAAAGAGAAATGTACAAAATACAATAAGAAAATGCATAAAACACGGTACAGTAACCTTACCTTGGTGACAGACGAGTGCGGCTGTGTACTGTAGGCTATGTTAACAACACTTTCTTAAACTATCATAAATGTAAACAAAACAACAATTCCATAGTTAAATGGTATAAAACTGTAAAAATATACACTTTCTGACACGACCGAGACGAGACTTTGTTTTGCGTGCTAACACATGCAAATGGCTGAGATAACCAGAAGCAAGGGGATTCTGGGTCAGAGAGGCGATGCGCCAACTAGGGGTAGCATCCTGAAGCTCGGCTCATATCCCGAATTTGAGCTCGGGTGTCGAACAGAAATTTCGATCGCGTCGCGGCTTGTAACTTGGAATACTCGCATGTGGAGCAGCTCGTATCTAGAGGTACCACTGTAAAATGTTTTCAAAGGGGGAAAACAAGCTAAATATGAAGATGGGAACAATAACAGCAGTTTCCTTGCAAAGTAGGTTAAATTGGGGTATTTACTTCCCTGTTTTCTATTACTGAACATCCAAAATATATTATTTAAGTCTACAGTATATATGCATGTCACATGTGTACATACATATTAGACACAGGCACATAAAATATACA
The DNA here is from genome assembly GCF_031021105.1 of Erythrolamprus reginae. Taxonomy (NCBI): domain Eukaryota; kingdom Metazoa; phylum Chordata; class Lepidosauria; order Squamata; family Dipsadidae; genus Erythrolamprus; species Erythrolamprus reginae. The sequence continues at coordinate 8,068,773 of NC_091952.1, read as the reverse complement.
TTATCTACTATATAAACAGTATGTGAGTGTACACACACACACACAGCTCTTCTAAAATTATACACATTCAACCTCATTTACTATGATTGGAAAAACATACCCAAAGCCCAGAACGGAAAAAAAGAAAAAAAAAAGTCAAATTTTTTCTACCGGTACTGTGTAGCTGACCATATCCGTAGGAGCCCATCACTGGTGGAAACTAAATAAGGAGAGAAGTAACTTAGAACTAAGGAGAAAGATCTTGGGGGAAAGATCAAAAGCAACATGAGAAAATATTATTTTACTGAAAGAGTAGTAGATCCTTGGAACAAACGTCCAGCAGACGTGGTTGGTAAATCCACAGTAACTGAATTTAAACATGCCTGGGATAAACATAGATCCATCCTGTTCTGCCGGCATGTCTCAACCACCCGTAATTACAGGGTAATTAGTCCAGGAAGACATACACCACACGATAAAAGGAAAACCCAAAAGTTTTTATAAACAGAAAAACAGAAACAGCTCCCTTTTCAAATGTGAAAGGGATTTTCTGGTACACATAAGGCACAGGTTAAATGCAGTCCAATTGCTCATCCAATTACTGGGAAATTGAGTCCAATTCTAAAGTCCAGAGAGTCCACAAACACAATCCTGAACAGCAAAAACCACGATCTTGACAAAACAATGAATCAGATAAACTGCCATGAGGCTAAAACACCAGGTTGCACTTTTATCTGTAGCACTAATTACAGCAGCCCCACCCAACCACAGGTGACCTCATTTTCTCTTGTAATAATCCTTCAGTTGTTGTCTCCTATGCATCACTCTATGCATGCGTGGATGTGTCATTAATTCTTGTTCAGAATCCGGGGATGATACAGATGACTGAACTCCTCCTGGGCTGTCTGCCAAACTCCCCTCTTCCCTGTCACTCACGCTTCCTTGGTTAGAGGAGACTTCGTCGGCAGATTCTACTGGGAGCAAAACAGGCCTACGGCATGTGGAGGTCTCCCCCACCTCCACCTCCACATTCCTTGGGGCAGGAGCTGGGCCAGAGCTAACCACAACACATCCTAAGATAAAATAGAGGAAATAGTATAAGGGCAGACTAGATGGACCAGGAGGTCTTTTTCTGCCGTCAATCTTCTATGTTTCTATGAGAAATTTTCTGAAAGTCAGAATGGTTGATCAGTGGAACAGCTTGCCTCCAGAAGTTGTGAATGCTCTGACACTGGAAGTTTTTAAGCAGATGTTAGATAACCATCTGTCTGAAGTAGTGCAGGGTTTCCTGTCTAAGCAGAGGGTTGGACTAGAAGACCTCCAAGGTCCCTTATTATAAGTGGAGGTGGAGGGAAGACCAGGAAGTGTGCTGGCAGCCCGGGAATTGTGTCTCCCCCTTTTTTTCCAGCCCAATATCTGAAATGTACAAAAAAAGGGAAAGAAAGGAAAGAGAAGGCAGCTGTAGAGAACAGGCCGTCTGCTCCCGTGAGGTCAAGGGGCCAAGGAATAATTTGTTTAGCCTTCACAATGCACGGTTTGAACAGACTCCCCGGCGAAGGGAGACGGAAGCTGCTTTTGGGCTGAGGGATATTACACAAAGGGGGTGGGGTGGGGGAAGTTGAGACGATGCGGAAGCTGGAGTGGGGCGGTGGGAGGGGGGGGGAAGGATGCGTTAAATGGATTAGAAATGTACCCTGCCACAATCTGCTGTTTAATTGATGTGTGGGAGAGGGAACGAATGCGAAGTATTTTTCTAATGACATTAGGGATGGGGTTTAAATTGAGCAATGGCTTTCTTTCTTTCTTTCTTTCTTTCTTTCTTTCTTTCTTTCTTTCTTTCTTCCTTCCTCCCTCCCTCTCCCTCCCTCCCCTTCATCCCTCTTTCTTTCTTTCTTTCTCTTCCTATGTCTCTCTCTCTTTCTTCTCCCTTTCTCCCCCTTCCCTTCCCTTCCCTTGTCTTTTCTTTTCTTTACTCATTTTTTTCTCCCTTTCTCCCTTCTTCCCTCCCCTCTCCTCCCCTCTTCTTTCCTTTCCATTCCTTCCCTTTTCTTTTTTCATTTTCTTTCTTTCTCCCTCCCTTACTGCTTCCCTCCCCTCCCTTCTTCTTTCCTTTCCTTTTCCTTCTCTTTTTTCATTTTCTTTCTTCTTCATTCTTTCCTCCCTCCCTCCCTCCCTCCCCTCCTCTTTCCTTTCCTTTTCTTTTTCCTTCTCTTTCTTCTTTCTTCCTCCCCTTCCCTTCTCTTTTATCATTTTCTTTCTTCTTCCTTCCTTCCTCCTCTCCCCTCTTTCTTTTCCTTTCTTTCCATTTCCTTTTCTTCCTCCTGCCCTTCTTGCCTTTTTTCTCCCACTTTTATCATCAAATACTTTTCTTTAACTTCTCCTTTAAAGTGTTTTTCTCTTTTCTCCTTCCTACATGTGGCATTATATATTCGCATCCCTTCGTATTTCTGCTATTTTTTCTCCTGGACTGATTCCGATTCTGGAAGCATTTGTTTAAAAATGCACCAATATTTTAAATGCTTCTAAATTGCACAGCTGGAAAAACAACTGTTGGCATCGGGCTTGGAAAGCAGGCTAATGTTTGTTCTTTTTTATAATCCCTCTCAAAAATATGTTGTTTTATTATTGTTGTTAGCCGCCCCGAGTCTTCGGAGAGAGGCGGCATACAAATCTAATAAATAACTAAAATAAAATAAATAAATAAATAAATAAACTTCCCTCCACTCTTAGGAAGGGCAAAATTCCAGACTAAAGAGGAGCAGGGTTTTTGATACTTCATATGAAACTGAGACCGCATGGAATCTGGTGCCTTTTGACAAAGGAGAAACTTTTGCAGGAGAGGGACTAACCCCTGCAATTAATTAATCAATCAATCAATCAATCAATCAATTCATTCATTCACTTATTTATTTATTTATTCATTCATTCACTCACTCACTCACTCACTCACTCACTCACTCACTCACTCACTTATTTATTTATTTATTTATTAGATTTGTATGACGCCCCTCTCCGTAGACTCGGGGTGGCTCACAACAGTAATAGAACAATTCATAACAAATCTAATAATTTAAAAACATTTAAAAATCCCCATTATTAATCAGACATATATACAAACATACCATACAAAAATTGTATAGGCCCGGGGGAGATATCTCATTTCCCCCATGCCTATTGGCAAAGGTGGGTTTTAAGGAGTTTACGGAAGGCAAGGAGGGTGGGGGCAGTTATAATCTCTGGGGGCAGCTGGTTCCAGAGAGTTGGGGCCGCCACAGAGAAGGCTCTTCCCCTGGGACCCGCCAAACGACATTGTTTAGTCGACGGGACCAGGAGAAGGCCAACTCTATGGGACCTAATCGGTCGCTGGGATTCGTGCGGCAGAAGGCGGTCCCGGAGATATTGTGGTCCGATGCCATGAAGGGCTTTATAGGTCATAACCAACACTTTGAATTGTGACCAGAAATTGATCGGCAACCAATGCAGACTGCGGAGTGTTGGTGTGACATGGGCATACCTGGGGAAGCCCATGATTGCTGTCACAGCTGTATTCTGCACGATCTGAAGTTTCCGAACACTTTTCAAAGGTAGCCCCATGTTCTCCTCTTAAATATATGCTTAGTAAGACAGACAGGACAGGATAAGAGATGAAATGAGGGGAGAGGAGAGGAGAAAAGAGAAGAGAAGAGAAGAGAGAATGGGAATAGAGAATAGAATAGGAATAAGAATGGGATGGGATATTTTGGGATGGAAGAGGAGAGGAGAGGAGAGGAAAGGAGAGAAGAGAAGAACAATGGGAATAGATAATAGGAATAGGAATAAGAATGGGATGGGATGGGATATTTTGGGATGGAAGAGGAGAGAAGAGGAGAGGAGAGGAGAGGAGAGGAGAGAGAATTGGAACAAATAATAAGAATAAGAGTAGTAATGGGAATGAGATGGGATGGGATGGAAGAGGAGAGGAGGGAAGGGAAGGGAAGAGAAGAGAAGAGGAGAGGAGAGAGAAGGAGAAAACATAATAAAGTTATAACTGCAGAAGCAGATTATCTCAAGGGCCGCCTTCTGCTGCACGAATCCCAGCGACCAGTTAGGTCCCACAGAGTGGGTCTTCTCCGGGTCCCGTCAACTAAACAATGTCGCTTGGTGGGACCCAGGGGAAGAGCCTTCTCTGTGGCGGCCCCGGCCCTCTGGAACCAACTCCCCCCAGAGATTAGAATTGCCCCCACCCTCCTTTCCCTTCGCAAGCTACTTAAAACCCACCTCTGCCGCCAGGCATGGGGGAATTAAGATTCCTTCTCCCCCATGGCCTTTACGTGTGTATGGTATGTTTGTATGTATGTTTGGTTTTTTATATTAAGGGGTTTTTTAATTTGCTTTTAGTATTGGATTATTACCGTATATTGTTTATGATTGCTGTTAGCCACCCTGAGTTTTCGGAGAGGGGCGGCATATAAATCCAATAAAACTAAACTAAACTAAACTTTTTGGATGAAAAGCAAAACGTTTGCAAAGAACACCCCCCCCCAAGAAAATCCAGTTGTCTTTTAGCAAAAGCCCCCTTGGAATGAGAGAAAAGCACCTTCAGATGGTGGAGTGTGCAGAGAGGAGCAACAAAGACAACAGGAACACGGGCTGGACTAGAAGACTTTCCATATGCTCCTATGTTCTGTGTTTAGATAGCAACCGACCCCTTGCAACCCACTCCTAAAGAAACGGGCACCAGTAAAACTTGTGTAGGGACATCTTGAGTCACACAGGTGTAATACCAAGGCATGCCTGTCGCTACTCACGCTTTGAGTTGAGCAAATATCTTCACGGTTGAAACTCTTACTCAACACCGCTCGGCGGTGCCAAACAGATGGCCTATGCTTCTAGAGAAGAAGCCAAAAACAACAGCAGCCCTACATGGTAAATTCCGAAGCCCTTGTGGAGTGATTTCAACTCGCAGTGGGAGGTTGACGCGAGGCCTCTGGGACACACGCGTTTCGGCAACCGGTTAACAAGGGAAGCGAAAATGGCTGCCAACAATCCACAGGGCGACAGCACTACATTCTCATGCCAAAACAGAAGCATGGAAATGGAATGCAGTTGTTGTGACACCAGCCAACCAACACAAATCTGCTTCGTTTGCATCATATATTAAAATTTCTGATCTTTGAAAAACAATTAAATTATAGTCCTCAGAAAATACAAATAACTCAACTTCGGATCGACCGTTGGCACAAACAAATCTGCTTTGTTTGCATCATATATTAAAATTTCCGATCTTTGGAAATTTTTTATTTTTTTTAATTATAATCCTGAGAAAATACAAGTAACTCAACTTCGGATTGACTGTTGGCACAAACAAATCTGCTTTGTTTGCATCATATATTAAAATTTCCGATCTTTGGAAATTTATTTTTTTAAAAAAATTATAATCCTGATAAAATACAAGTAACTCAACTTCAGATCAACCATTGGCACAAACAAATCTGCTTCGTTTACATCATATATTAAAATTTCTGATCTTTGAAAAAAAAATTAAATTATAATCATCAGAAAATACAAGTAACTCAACTTCGGATTGACCATTGGCACAAACATGTTCTCCACAAAGCTTCTGTTACATAGGGAGATGAAAGGGGGAAAAACCAGTGAATACTGAGGAAAGTGTGATGTTGTGGACTGGATAAGTGACGGATTGGTAAAAAAGGAAATCAGATGTTAATTTGGGGGGACGTGAATCTAGGAGGGACGCTGTAGTTCAAGGGAAGAATATTACAAGTGGAAGCTTGTCTGTCTGTCTGTCTGTCTGTCTGTCTGTCTATCTATCTATCTATCTATCTATCTATCTATCTATCTATCTATCTATCTATCATCTCTATCTATCTATCTATCTATCTATCTATCTATATCTATCATCTCTATCTATCTATCTATCTATCTATCTATCTATCTATCTATCTATCATATCTATCTATCTATCTTTCTATCTATCTATCATCTATCTATCTATCTCTCTATCTCTCTATCTATCTATCTATCTATCTATCTATCATCTCTATCTATCTATCTATCATCTATATCTATCTTTCTATCTATCTATCTATCTATCTATCTATCTATCTATCATCTATCATCTATCTATCTATCTATCTTATCTATCTAATCTATCTATCTATCTATCATCTATCTATCTATCTATCTATCTATCTATCTATCTATCTATCTATCTATCTATCTATCATCTATCTATCTATCTATCATCTATCTATCTATCATCTATCTATCTATCATCTATCTATCTATCTATCTATCTATCTATCTATCTATCTATCTATCTATCTATCTATCTATCTATCTATCGTGTTCCTTCTGCGCCAACTCAGGAAGCTCAAACTGCCCAAGGAGCTGCTGATACAGTTCTGCAGAGGAATCATTGAGTCTGTCATCTGCACCTCTATAACTGGTTTAGTGCTGCAACCCAACAGGACCGACACAGACTTCAGAGGAGAATCAGAACTGGTGGCGCTTGAGGAAAAACTGTCCTTGTGTCTCGTTGTTCCGGTGTGCAGTGCTCTATAGCGTCATTTTGAGGGTAGGAATTGAAACAATTTATGTCCAGGATTTGAGGGGTCAGTAAATATTTTCACCGCCCTCTTTTTGACTGGTGCAGTATACAGGTCCTCAATGGAAGGCAGGTTGGCAGCAGTTGTTTTTTCTACAGTTCTGATTCTCCTCTGAAGTCTGTGTCAGTCCTGTTGGATGCAGAACCAACAGAACCAGTTATAGAGGTGCAGACGAACTGCAACAACATAGCCAAGAAGGCTTCAAGAGTTGTAAAGCTAATCCTACATAGCTTCTGCTCTGGGAGTCTCACACTACTTACCAGAGCTTACAAAACTTTTGCCAGACCCATCCTCGAATACAGCTCATCTGTTTGGAACCCATATCGCATCTCAGACATTAACACCCTTGAAAATGTCCAAAGATACTTCACCAGAAGAGCCCTTCACTCCTCCACTCGAAACAGAATACCCTACGAGAGTAGACTTTCAATCCTGGGCCTAGAAAGTTTAGAACTAAGATGCCTTAAACAAGCTCTAAGTATTGCCCACAAGATCATATGCTGCAACGTCCTGCCTGTCGGCGACTACTTCAGCTTCAACCACAACAACACAAGAGCACACAACAGATTTAAACTTAATATTAACCACTCCAAACTTGAGTGTAAAAAATATGACTTCAGTAACTGAGTTGTCGAAGCGTGGAACTCATTACCGGACTCCATAGTGTCATCCCCAAACCCCCAACACTTACTGACCTCTTAGGAATCTGGATAGGTCAACCATAGATAATCTAAGAGTAGATTATCTACGGTTGACCTATCCAGATTCCTAAGAGGTCAGTAACGGGTGAGTACAAGTGCACTAGAGTGCCTTCCGTCCCCTGTCCTATTGCTCTCCTATATCTCCTATTCCTTTCTTCTATTCCTATATCTCTTCTTCTATTCTTTCATTGATATGTTCTATTACTATACCTTCTTTTCTATTATTTCTTAGATATATTTTACTATGAGTATCTCCTCTATAACCTTCATCATGTATTTTACTATGTGTATATAGATATATACCCACTAAAACCCTCATTGTGTATTGGACAAAATAAATAAATAAATAAAATAAAAAACTGGAATCAGCAGCTCCTTGGGCAGTTTGAGCTTCCTGAGTTGGCGCAGAAAAACTTCCCTGTCTATTTCCACCACCACCCTCCCTATTGTAGAATTATTCATGGCTAATTCCCTGCTTCTGCAGCAGGCAAGCAACATGATTATCTGCCTCTTTGGATAAAGGCTGAAGTAAGCCAGGAGTTTGGAGGGTCCCAGAAGGAACCAGGCCCCCTTCCTTTTTTAAAAAATATCCCAGCCTGTCTCTCTCCGGGCCATATGGCTTGCTGCCAATTAGTTGAGCCACTCTGGGAAACAGGTTATTCTTTTAATTAGATCAGCTCAGGGACGGGGCAGCCGGTGCTGAAAACAGAGGTTGTGTTTACATTTGTAGTAGGCACCAAGGAGTTTAAACCGTGTTCTTTGTGGGGGTTGGAAGACTGCATCCGTGTTCTGGTTCACAGAGGGGAAGCTTGGGCAGGGGATGATGGGAATCCTGTCTTGGCTGCCATGTTTGGGGGTGTGTGTGTCTCAGGCCAGAATATCTCCGGGACCGCCTTCTGCCGCACGAATCCCAGCAACCGATTAGGTCCCACAGAGTTGGCCTTCTCCGGGTCTCGTCAACTAAACAATGCCATTTATTTATTTATTTATTATTTGGATTTGTATGCCGCCCCTCTCCGAAAACTCGGGGCGGCATTTGGCGGGACCCAGGGGAAGAGCCTTCTCTGTGGCGGCCCTGACCCTCTGGAACCAGCTCCCCCCAGAGATTTGAACTGCCCCCACCCTCCTTGCCTTTCGTAAACTCCTTAAAACCCACCTTTGCCATCAGGCATGGGGGAATTGAAACATCTCCTCCGGGCCTGTATAGTTTATGTATGGTATGCTTGTATGTATGTTTGCTTTTAATAATGGGGCTTTTAGCGTTTCTTTTAAATTATTAGATTTGTTATATATCGTTTATTATTGCTGTGAGCCGCCCCAAGTCTAGGGAGAGGGGCGGCATACAAATCTAATAAAAAAAACTAAAAAACTAAAAAACTAAAAAACTAAAAAACTAAAAAACTAAAAAACTAAAAAACTAAAAAACTAAAAAACTAAAAAACTAAAAAACTAAAAAACTAAAAAACTAAAAAACTAAAAAACTAAAAAACTAAAAAACTAAAAAACTAAAAAACTAAAAAACTAAAAAACTAAAAAACTAAAAAACTAAAAAACTAAAAAACTAAAAAACTAAAAAACTAAAAAACTAAAAAACTAAAAAACTAAAAAACTAAAAAACTAAAAAACTAAAAAACTAAAAAACTAAAAAACTAAAAAACTAAAAAACTAAAAAACTAAAAAACTAAAAAACTAAAAAACTAAAAAACTAAAAAACTAAAAAACTAAAAAACTAAAAAACTAAAAAACTAAAAAACTAAAAAACTAAAAAACTAAAAAACTAAAAAACTAAAAAACTAAAAAACTAAAAAACTAAAAAACTAAAAAACTAAAAAACTAAAAAACTAAAAAACTAAAAAACTAAAAAACTAAAAAACTAAAAAACTAAAAAACTAAAAAACTAAAAAACTAAAAAACTAAAAAACTAAAAAACTAAAAAACTAAAAAACTAAAAAACTAAAAAACTAAAAAACTAAAAAACTAAAAAACTAAAAAACTAAAAAACTAAAAAACTAAAAAACTAAAAAACTAAAAAACCAAAAAACCAAAAAACCAAAAAACCAAAAAACCAAAAAACCAAAAAACCAAAAAACCAAAAAACCAAAAAACCAAAAAACCAAAAAACCAAAAAACCAAAAAACCAAAAAACCAAAAAACCAAAAAACCAAAAAACCAAAAAACCAAAAAACCAAAAAACCAAAAAACCAAAAAACCAAAAAACCAAAAAACCAAAAAACCAAAAAACCAAAAAACCAAAAAACCAAAAAACCAAAAAACCAAAAAACCAAAAAACCAAAAAACCAAAAAACCAAAAAACCAAAAAACCAAAAAACCAAAAAACCAAAAAACCAAAAAACCAAAAAACCAAAAAACCAAAAAACCAAAAAACCAAAAAACCAAAAAACCAAAAAACCAAAAAACCAAAAAACCAAAAAACCAAAAAACCAAAAAACCAAAAAACCAAAAAACCAAAAAACCAAAAAACCAAAAAACCAAAAAACCAAAAAACCAAAAAACCAAAAAACCAAAAAACCAAAAAACCAAAAAACCAAAAAACCAAAAAACCAAAAAACCAAAAAACCAAAAAACCAAAAAACCAAAAAACCAAAAAACCAAAAAACCAAAAAACCAAAAAACCAAAAAACCAAAAAACCAAAAAACCAAAAAACCAAAAAAACCAAAAAACCAAAAAACCAAAAAACCAAAAAACCAAAAAACCAAAAAACCAAAAAACCAAAAAACCAAAAAACCAAAAAACCAAAAAACCAAAAAACCAAAAAACCAAAAAACCAAAAAACCAAAAAACCAAAAAACCAAAAAACCAAAAAACCAAAAAACCAAAAAACCAAAAAACCAAAAAACCAAAAAACCAAAAAACCAAAAAACCAAAAAACCAAAAAACCAAAAAAACCAAAAAACCAAAAAAACCAAAAAAACCAAAAAACCAAAAAACCAAAAAAACCAAAAAACCAAAAAACCAAAAAACCAAAAAACCAAAAAACCAAAAAACCAAAAAACCAAAAAACCAAAAAACCAAAAAACCAAAAAACCAAAAAACCAAAAAACCAAAAAACCAAAAAACCAAAAAACCAAAAAACCAAAAAACCAAAAAACCAAAAAACCAAAAAACCAAAAAACCAAAAAACCAAAAAACCAAAAAACCAAAAAACCAAAAAACCAAAAAACCAAAAAACCAAAAAACCAAAAAACCAAAAAACCAAAAAACCAAAAAACCAAAAAACCAAAAAACCAAAAAACCAAAAAACCAAAAAACCAAAAAACCAAAAAACCAAAAAACCAAAAAACCAAAAAACCAAAAAACCAAAAAACCAAAAAACCAAAAAACCAAAAAACCAAAAAACCAAAAAACCAAAAAACCAAAAAACCAAAAAACCAAAAAACCAAAAAACCAAAAAACCAAAAAACCAAAAAACCAAAAAACCAAAAAACTAAAAAACTAAAAAACTAAAAAACTAAAAAACTGCCTACAGCCACGCCCCCAAGCAGTCGCGATATCAGATAATCTGAAATGTCGGATTATCAAAGGGCAGTTAACCAAGACTCTAGTCTACTGTATATTAATTTCTGCTCCTTAGATTTCGGAGTCAGGTCATGAGCCCAAAACCAAGCATTGCTTCAATACAGTTTTTTCAAATATTTAATGTAAAAAACATCAGCTAAGGAAAGGACACAACTGCTTTAAGGTTAGCAGACCGATGTCCTACATGCAAAGTGGTTTTTTTAAGGTCAAATCCACAGCAGAGAGATGATTCATCAGCTTATTTAAGTGGGAATGATATCATCAGTCCGGTTTTATTCATCAGCTTGGTCATAAGCTACCATGTTATTGAAAGTCGAAGGATGACGATCGAGAGCAGATTAGGAGACGGGAAGTTTTGCCAGACCCATCCTTGAATACAGCTCATCTGTCTGGAACCCATACCACATCTCGGACATCAACACCCTTGAAAACGTCCAAAGATATTTCACCAGAAGAGCCCTTCACTCCTCCACTCGAAACAGAATATCCTACGAAAATAGACTAACTATCCTGGGTCTAGAAAGCTTAGAACTACTGCGCCTAAAACACGATTTAAGTATTGCTCACAAGATCATATGCTGCAACGTCCTACCAGTCAATGACTACTTCAGCTTCAACCTCAACAGCACAAGAGCACGCAACAGATTCAAACTTAATATTAACCGCTCCTAACTTGACTGTAAAAAATATGATTTTAACAATCGAGTTGTCGAAGTGTGGAACTCATTACGGACTCAATAGTGTCAACCCCTAACCCCCAACATTTCTCCCTTAGACTATCCACGATTGACCTCTCCAGGTTCCTAAGAGGTCAGTAAGGGGCGTACATAAGTGCACTAGTGTGCCTTTCATCCCCTGTCCAATTGTCTTTCCTTTATCTCATATATCATATATATTTTCTTCCTTTCATATATCTTCTCCTCTATTTTTACATATTATCTTTATATATATTACTTCATGTCTATTCTCTTCCATATGTATTGTGTATTGGACAAATGAATAAATAAATAAAAATAAATAAATAAATAAAAGTTTTCAAGAAAAGTTTGTGAACAGATTTGCCTGGGATGCAGAGGTGGGTCCCAGCTGGTCCTTCCTCCGATTTTCCCCACAACGCCCCTGTGAAATGAGTTGGCCTGAGATACAATAACTGGTCAAGGTCACCTAGATGGCTTTCGTGGCTACAACAGGACTAGAACTCACAGTCTCCTAGTGATTGGCCGAAAGCCACCCACTTGACTAATAGACCATTGGTTGCCGATCAGTTTCCGGTCACAATTCAAAGTGTGGGTTATGACATATAAAGACCTTATTGGATTCAGACCAGACTATCTCCAGGACCACCTTCTGCCGCACGAATCTCAGCGACCGATTAGGCCCCACAGAGTTGGCCTTCTCCGGATCCCATCAATGAAACAATGTTGTCTGGTGGGACCCAGGGGAAGAGCCTTCTCTGTGGTGGCCTCAGCCCTCTGGAATCAACTCCCCCCAGAGATTAGGACTGCCCCCACCCTCCTTGCCTTTCGCAAACTCCTAAAAACCCACCTCTGCTGCCAGGCATGGGGAAATTGATTCCCCTCGGCCATCCCATTTTATGTATGGTTTGTTTGGGTTGTATGATTGTTTTTAAATTAAGGGTTTTAACTGTTCTGTTTTTAATCATTGGATTTGAATTGTGTATTGTTGCTGTGAGCCGCTCCGAGTCTTCGGAGAGGGGTGGCATACAAATCTAATAAATAATAATAATAATAATAATAATAATAATAATAATAATAATAGACAAGGGATTAGTCTATTAGACCTCTGAGGTACCTTCTATTCCCTCAGACCTTGGAGTCACACTTCTGGTTGAAATTGTGACTCGGCTTCAGAGTTTTCCAGTGATGTCCCTTTCTAGACCCATGTGCCATAACAAATGTACTGATGTGCTTTCATCCTTGATTAAGGGATGATTAAGGGACTGGAAACCAAGACTTACGAAGAGAGACTGAGGGAACTGGGCATGGATAGCCTAGAGAAAAGGAGGGCCAGAGTGGACATGATAGCAGTCTACAAGTATACGAGGGGATGTCACAGAGAGGAGGGGATCACTTTATTCTTCAGGGCACCAGAGGGCCGGACGAGGAACAACGGCTGGAAGCTGACCAAGGAGAGATTCAACATGGAGATAAGGAGGAACTTCCTGACGGTCAGAGCGATCAACCAATGGAACAACCTACCAGCGGACGTTGTGAACTCCAACACTCTGGACATTTTTAAGAGAAGATTGAACTGCCACTTGACTGGTGTACTATAGGGTTCCTCCTTGGGCAGAGGGTTGTACTCGATGGCCTTCATGGTCCCTTTCAACTCTAACAATAAATAAAAATAAATAAATAAATAAATAAATCCTTAGATAGCTGCAATTCACCCTAAAAGGTGAATGAGCCGGGGGTGGTGCAGTGGCTAGAGTGCAGCACTGCAGGCTACTTTAGCTAACTGCCAGCTGTAGTTCAGCAGTTCAAATCTCACCACTGGCTCAAGGTTGACTCAGCCTTCCACCCATCCGAGGTGGGTAAAATGAGGACCCACCTAATTTTATACAGCTGCCTCCGAACTAATTAGTCGACTGATTAGTCTCCGAATACAATTCAAAGTGTTGGTTATGACCTATAAAGCCGTACATGTCTTCTGTCTTCTGCCTCTTACATCGCAGCGGCCAGTTAGGTCCCACAGGATCGCCCTCCTCCAGGTCCTGTCAGCCAGACAATGTCATCTGGCAGGGCTCAGTGGAAGAGCCTTCTCTGTGGCAGCCCCGGCCCTATAGAATGAGCTCCCCCTGGAGATCCGTACTGCCCCCAACTTCCCTGCCTTCCGTAAACTTTTAAAGGCACACCTCTGCTGGCAGGCCTGGGGCCATTGAAATTTTAACATCTTGCCCCACCCAATGAATGAACGTGTGATGTATGATGTATGAATCTGTTGTTAACTTTTAATTATGGGGATTTTAATTTGAAAATTTTTGTTAGATTTCTACATGTTACATAAGAACATGAGAAGAGCCCTGCTGAATCAGGCCAAAGCCCATCGATTTCAGCATTCTGTGTCACACAGTGGCCCACCAATTGTCCATGGGGATCTTGAGCAGAAAGAGAAGGCAAGACCCTCCCTTTCCCTTGACCCCCAACAAATGGTACTCAAGGGAATCCTGCTTGCCTCAACCAACATAGAGGTGGCACATGGACATCCATTTCAACAACCACCGATACACTTGGCATCCATGAATCTGTCTAATCCTGCCTTGAAGCTATCCAGGCTTACAGCTGTTACAACCTCTTCTGGAAGGAATTCCATAAACCAAGGACCCTCTGGGTGAATAAATATTTCCCTTGATTTGTCCTCACTTTCCTACCTATGAGCTTTTGGGAGGGCCCCCTCGTCCTAGTATTGTGTGATAGAGAAAATATTTTTCTCCATCCACCTTTTCTATCCCATGCATGATTTTATACACTTCGATCAAGTCACCTCTTCAACGCCGCCTTTCAAGGCTGAAGAGACCAAGGCGTTGCAACCTGGTTTCATAAGGGAGATGCTCCATTTCCTTGATCATTCTTGTTGCCCTTTTTTGCACCATTTCCAGTTCCATTATATCCTTCTTGAGGTGCGGTGACCATGTTGTAAACCACGTTTGAAGACTTCTGACTTAAACCGTCTTGCAAATGACCAAGTACAGCCACAAGGAATTAAATCTGTAGAAGCTTTAGCGACTTATGAGCCATTTCCCTTTCTCCTGCAGAAGTTGGAGATGGAGGGAGATGACATGAGCAGTTCCAGGACCTGTAGTAATCTCAGGACTGGGAAGCTGATGAGATGATGGATTTTCTTTCTCTGTTTTGTTTGTTTGCTGTCTTTTGTTGGTTTTCTGGAAGAGAACTTTGAATTAGTTCATGCTGTTCCCTGAATATTCTGAGCCAGTGATTGTTCATTAAACTTTTAGAGGTATTGTGTTGAGTAAATACAATTATAGCATTAGCAATACTACTTTTATTTATTTATTTATTTATTTGTCATACAAATATAGTATTGTATTGTAGTATGTTTAACATAATATAAGTATAGAGATAGAAAAGATAAAAAAGACATTAGGACAGGGACGGTAGGCACGAAGGTGCACTTATGCACGCCCCTTACAGACCTCTTAGAAAAGGGGAGAGGTCTATTGTAGATAATGTAAGGTTGAAGATTTTGGGATTGGGGGAAGAAACAACAGAGTCCGGTGGTGAATTCCAGGCGTTGACCACTCTGTTGCTGAAATCGTATTTTCTGCAGTCTTGTTTGAAGCGGTTTACATTTAGTTTGTATCTATTGCGTGCTCTTGTGTTGTTGTTGTTAAAGGTGCAGTAGTCGCTAGCAGGGAGTACATTGTGATGTATTATTTTATGGACAACAGTTAAATCAGTTTGGAGGAGGTGTAGCTGTAAATTTTCTAAACATAATAATTGAAGTCTGGAGGAGTAAGGTAATTTGTTGGGTGAGGAGGAGTGGTGGAGTATTTCTGGGCTCCTTCAAACTTAGACTTATATATACCACTTCACAGTGTTTACAGCCCTCTCTAAGCGTTTTACAGACACAGCCTATTGCCCCCCACAATCTGGGTCCCTATTTTACCCACCTCGGAAGGATGGGAGGTTGAGTTGAACTGTTGGCAATCACAGAATTAGCCTGCAATACTGCTTTCTAACCACTACATTAAAACGGCTCTCGGTAATAGAACATAGGCAAAGAGAACATAGGTAAACTCAATAATGTTAGCATTCCACATTGGGTAATCAATGTTAGAATGCCAAACTTCAAACAGAGTATATGTGGCAGTGGTGGTTGCTCAGCCAATAACACAAACCTGTTGTGGTTAGCTCTGGCCCAGCTGCTGCCCCAAGGACTGTGGATGTGGGGGAGACATCCACATGCTGCAGGCCTGTTTTGCCTCCGGTGGAATCTGATGATGAAGGCTCCTCTGCCAAAGAAGACATGAGTGACAGGGAGGAGGAGAGTGTGGCAGACAGCTCAGAAGGAGATCAATTATCTAGCTCCTCCTTGGATTCAAAACAAGAGTTAATGATACAGCCATGCATGCGGAGAGCGATGCATAGGCAGCAACAACTGAGAGATTATTATCAAAGAAAATGAGGCCACCTGTGGTTGGGTGGGGCTGTGGTAATTAGTGAGGCTGCTATAAATAGCAGCCCATGGGTTTGGTCATTGTGGAAGATTATCTGATCGTTGTGTTTCGTGCCTGCCTTGCTGACTTTGACCTTTTGTATGCTGATTTTTCCCAGCTTTGGAACTAAACCAGAGCAAAGTGTGTTTCACTTTGTGAAAGAAGAAGGACTGTGAATTGCCTCACAGCTGCAAGCTAAGTATCACAGAACTGATAAGGGACTTGTACAAATTACTGGTTTGTTTGGAGACGAGTACTCTTGGCTATACCAAAAGAGGGCTTGGTTTAAGTGAATTTTCATTATAAAGAACATTGTTTTGAATTTTCAAACGTGTGTGTGTCTGAAATTTGTACCTGTGCATTTTTGGGAGGATTCTACCAGAGAGCCCGACAGAACACAAACCAATATAGTAAAGGTATAAATATTAGTCACAATATATACAATAGACCACTGATGGCAAACCTTTTTTTCCTTGGGTGCCAAAAGAGCGTGCTAGCAGAGTCCAGCGCAATTCTGCTACTTAGTAATGGGCAGTCCAAATTTTTACTGCCACACTGTGGGTGTGGCTTATTTTGTGGGTGTGGCTTGCTGGTCATGTGGCTGGTAGGAGTGGCTTGCCAGCCATGTGACCAGGTGGGAGTGGCTTGAACGATCAGTGTCGTTCACTTGGATGACAATTTGCTTCGCGTTTCCCGCGCTCTCCTTCCTGGGTGCCCCCCCTGCCTCAGGCTGGGTAGCTAGACGAACGGGGGCTGCCAGAAGTATAAATGTTGCCAGCGCCACTTCCAACCACGCGAGGCCAGGAAGGAGGAAAGAGGAAAAAAGCAAGGAGCGCAGACGCAGCAGCAGGGGAAAAAAGGAGAGCTGAGCCGAGACCAATAATCTAGGAAGTGACAGCCGCGAATCAGCTGGAGCTGTGTATGCATTTTCATTTCATCTGCGTTCCACCCCATCCTGCCTGCTGCCCACACCTGCTGCTACTACACCTGTTCTGTCTGGGTTCCCCCAGACCTCAACACCAACTGGAAAAAACAGCCAGACACTCTGGTAAAAGCCAAAAGTATTTTATAACTGGAAAAAATAAGCACAGAGGAAAACCTGTTCTTCCCAACAGACAGGATATAATACGGTACAGCAGGGTCCTGATGTCCAGACAATACAGCAAGCTTCTTGCTGGCACACACCCCCAAGGTTTCAATAGTCAAAGGCACAAACCAGGATTCCAAGACGCCAAAGTTCACAGTCAGGTCCCACGACTCTCAAAGATAAAACTCCACAAGCCAGGAAGGGTGGGTCTGCCTTTTAGCCTTTCCCAAGAGCACCACACCCAAACCCAGCTGTTGCCACTTTAATGCTGAAAGTATTTAGCCAATTGATTCCGTCTCTGAGTAGCTCTTCGTTGTCGCAGATCAATTATGGCTTGTGCACTTTCCTCTAAGGAATCCAGGCTGCTTGCTGGGGAGAGCTCCCCCTGGTGGGACTCTGGCTGTCCTCCCTCTTCTTCAGCCTGGGATTCCTCCTCCTCGTCTGTCTGCACCTCCTGTTCCTCAGCCTCTCCCTCTGAGCTGGAAACCGACAGAAGGTCAGCCGTTCCCGGAGGGGCCTCAGACGGAACCACAACATACACCTGGGCAGGTAGTAAAATAATTCATGGACCCGTGGCACCCCTGGTTGTCTGTGCACAATTTCGCTACCTGCCCAAGTACAGTAGCGCTGGACTCTGCTAACACTCGGGGGCAAGTACACGTCACCGTTCTACCTTAGCAGCCAATCTCTGGCCCACACACATAATTCAATGCTTGGGGAGGGAAAAAATAGCTTCCCCCACCCCCCGGAGGTCCTCTGGAGGCCGGAAATGGCCTGTTTCCCAACTTCTGGTGGGCCCAGTAGGCTCGTGTTTCGCCCTGCCCAGGCTCCAAAACTTTCCCTGGAGCCAGGGGAGGGTAAAAACAACCTCTCCCATTCCCTTGGAGGCTCTCTGGAAGCCAGAAACACCCTCCCAGGGCCTCTGTGCAAGCCAAAAATCAGCTGGATGGCTCACACATGCATGTCGGAGCTGAGCTAGGGCAATGGCTTGTGTGCCAGCAGATATGGCTCCACATGCCACCCGTGCCATAGGTTCACCATGACTGCTATAAACATTGACTTTTAGAAACATAGAAACATAGAAGACTGACGGCAGAAAAAGACCTCATGGTCTATCTAGTCTGCCCTTATACTATTTCCTGTATTTTATCTTACAATGGATCTATGTTTATCCCTGGCATGTTTAAATTCAGTGACTGTGGATTTACCAACCACATCTGCTGGAAGTTTGTTCCAAGGATCTACTACTCTTTCAGTGAAATAATATTTTCTCATGTTGCTTTTGATCTTTCCCCCAACTAACTTCACAAAGATAAGGTTCACCATGACTGCTATAAACATTGACTTTTCTAAAGAAAAAAAAATCCACTCCAAAAATTCACCTATAGTCACGGCCTCCAGAGTGAAACAGAGTCAAGGGTTTGTCTCCACTGTCTCTAATTTTCCACCCCGGCAAAAATCATGTGGAAGACAGAAACAAGGTTGTAATTTAAAATTCAATTTCCGATTCCACCTCTATTCACAGGCGCTGCCTCCGAACGGCGCTTTCATTAAAAGGTTTAATAGATTTTATGAGAGTTGTCAGTTGCAAAAAAAAAAAAAGGGGGGGGGAACGATGGAGCAAACGCATTCTCCCTGCTTCTGGAAATTCAGATGGCAGAGTGGTAAACAAATTTACCATGGAAATGCAAACAGGAGGGGTGGGGTGGGGGGACATTTCCACCAGCCATATATAGTCTCATACGAGGAGCAAATAAACTACATCTGAATAGCTTCAAAAGCTTGCCGTTTGTTCGTAGGCCTGACACCATTGGTGCTTTCAGCCTTTTGGGCACGATGCTTCACTGGAACAAGGAAGATAAGGGGCTTCATTCAATAGCTAGGTGAGGGTTGTGTTTGTGTGGTGTTTGTATAGAGATCAGGATAGAAACATAGAAGACTGACGGCAGAAAAAGACCTCATGGTCCATCTAGTCTGCCCTTATACTATTTCCTGTATTTTATCTTACAGTGGATATATGTTTATCCCAGGCATGTTTAAATTCAGTTCCTGTGGATTTATCAACCACGTCTGCTTGAAGTTTGTTCCAAGGATCTACCACTCTTTCAGTAAAATAATATTTTCTCACGTTGCTTTTGATCTTTCCTCCAACTATCTTCAGATTGTGTCCCCTTGTTCTTGTGTTCACTTTCCTATTAAAAACACTTCCCTCCTGAACCTTATTTAACCCTTTAACATATTTAAATGTTTCGATCATGTCCCCCCTTTTCCTTCTGTCCTCCAGACTATACAGATTGAGTTCATGAAGTCTTTCCTGATACGTTTTAAGCTTAAGACCTTCCACCATTCTTGTAGCCCGTCTTTGGACCCGTTCAATTTTGTCAACATCTTTTTGTAGGTGAGGTCTCCAGAACTGAACACAGCATTCCAAATGTGGTCTCACCAGCGCTCTAAATAAGGGGATCACAATCTCCCTCTTCCTGCTTGTTATATCTCTAGCTATGCAGCCAAGCATCCTACTTGCTTTTCCTACTTCCCGACCACACTGCTCACCCATTTTGAGACTGTCAGAAATCACGACCCCTAAATCCTTCTCTTCTGAAGTTTTTGCTGACACAGAACTGCCAATGCAATACTCAGATTGAGGATTCCTTTTCCCCAAGTGCAATCTCTCAGTTGTTGTTGCCTATGCATTGCTCTCCGCATGCGTGGCTGTATCATTAACTCTTGTTCTGAATCCAAGGAGGAGCTAGATAATTGATCTCCTTCTGAGCTGTCTGTCACACTCTCCTCCTCCCTGTCACTCATGTCTTCTTGGGCAGAGGAGCCTTCATCAGCAGATTCCACCGGGGGCAAAACAGGCCTGCAGCATGTGGATGTCTCCCCCACATCCACAGTCCTTGGGGCAGGAGCTGGGCCAGAGCTAACCACAACATTACCTCACTATAAAGCCTGGAATGCAGAACCTGACTCTGTGGTTTCTTCCCCCAACCCCAAAATCTTCACCCTTAAATTATCTACTGTTGTCCTCTCACCTTTTCTAAGAGGTCTGTAAAAGCCGTGCACTATTGTGCCTACCGTTCCTGTCCTGTCCTATTATCCTTTTTTATCACTTCTTTATACTTTGTTATGTTAATACAAACTGTAACTTTATACTTGTTTGACAAATATAATATAATAAAAATAAAATAAATAAATAAATAAAGTATACACATACACACGTCCCACTATTTTCATACCTATAGTATGTACTTCTACACTGGCTAACAACTTGACTTGCAGTCATTTGGTTGTCTCTGCTGCCACCCTGTGTTTAGAAAGGGCAAAGCATCTAAAAAAAGAGACGAGCCCGTGAAAGCTTTAAAAATGATAAAAACCCGAACTCCCCTAAAGGTTTACTTCTCTCTCTCTCTCTCTTTTTTTGAAAAATATTTTTATTGACATTTACATTTGAAAATAACAGAAAAAGAGACATATATACAAAATTTAAACATGACAAAATAATACAACTACACTACATAACCTCTAGGGTTATTATACAGCTAATTATACAGACAACAAGTCCATGCTTGTGTAATCTGTTTCATTAATATATTTACATTATTCATTGATATAATTGTTCCATTTTAATATAGTTGAGAATCGTCATCTTTACACTACTGAATTAATTGTTTACTGGTTTATTTTGCTTTCTCTTTTCAAGCCAATTATATAGTTTGTTCCAAATTTCATAATATTCCAAGTCCTCCTTTTCATTTATTTATTTATTTATTGTTTATTTGATCAAGTTTCTATTCCATACGGAGCCATATTGGAGGGCAAATGCTCCAACACTGGAAGTTTTTAAGAAGATGTTGGATAACCATTTGTCTGAAGTGGTGCAGGGTTTCCTGCCTAAGCAGAGGGTTGGACTAGAAGACCTCCAAGGTCCCTTCCAACTCTCTTATTCTATTCTATTCTATTTTGGGTGGGGGCAAAAATGTCCCATGATCTTCATTTTCCTCGCTGTTTAACATGGTCAGTCTCCTTTGATTATACAGGGGAAACTCAGAAAATTAGAATATCGTGCAAAGGTTCATTTATTTCAGTAATGTAACTTAAAAGGTGAAACTTAATATATGAGAGATGCTCATAACATGCGAGGCAATGTAGTTCAAGCTGTGATTTGTCATTATTATGATGAATATGGATATATGTTTATCCCAGGCATGTTTAAATTCAGTTACTGTGGATTTATCTACCATGTCTGCTGGAAGTTTGTTCCAAGGATCTACTACTCTTTCAGTAAAATAATATTTTCTCATGTTGTTTTTGGTCTTTCCCCCAACTAACTTCAGATTGTGTCCCCTTGTTCTTGTGTTCACTTTCCTATTAAAAATACTTCCCTCCTGAACTTTATTTAACTCTTTAACATATTTAAATGTTTCGATCATGTCCCCCCTTTCCCTTCTGTCCTCCAGACTATACAGATTGAGTTCTTGAAGTCTTTCCTGATACATTTTGTGCTTAAGACCTTCCACCATTCTTGTAGCCCGTCTTTGGACCCGTTCAATTTTATCCATCTCTTTTTGTAGGTGAGGTCTCCAGAACTGAACACAGTATTCCAAATGGGGTCTCACCAGCACTCTATATAAGGGGATCACAATCTCCCTCTTCCTGCTTGTTATACCTCTAGGAATAGGAATAGAAATAATAGAAATAGAAATAGAATAGAATAGGAATAGGAGCATTATATAGAACAGAAGAGAACAGAAGTGAACAGAATAGAATAGAATAGAAAAGAAAATATGGAGTGGAGTGGAATGAAATGGAATAGAACAGAATAGAATAGAAGATTGTAATGAATAGAATAGAATAGAGTCAGATGGGACTTTGAAAGTCTTCTAGTCAAAACAAAGAAGAAAGAAAGAAAGAAAGAAAGAAAAAGATGAAAAAGAAAAAGAAATAGAAATGATAGATTATCATCTTTCTGCTGTAGTCCATCACCCCTAACATGTGAGAGGAAAGCTTTTTTTAAAAAAAATGCTTCAAGATACGGTAGCTGAAAACGGTGTTGATTTAGAACCCGTGGCATTTGCTGAGCCTGTAGCTATAAATGGACTCTAGTAAATAAGAGCTGTAAATTAACCCATGCAGAGATGGACCACGGAGGACGTCATACACGTTCCTTCTTTTTCTCCATCCACTTCAAGACTCAATTATCCCAGCCTCTAAAGGGCTACTCAAGCCATTAGGAGCAAGCGGTCCAGCAAATTATTTACTCCTTAATTAGTACCCGCCACCTTTCCTGGGGCTCTTCCGATTTTCGTAGGAGCAGAGGGATAGTTTTGCTTCCAACCAAAGTTGGCCAATACCCTAGTCTTTATCTCAGTGATAGACTCTTGGCCAGCCTGGCACTGCCCAGATGTGTTGGAACTCAAGCATCCCAGAACTTCTGGCTTTGAGAGACTGCAGTCCAACACATCTGGAGGATGAGATTGGAAATGTTTTGCCTTTAGATCAACATAGCAGTATAGAATATAGAATAGAATGGAATGGAATGGAATAGAATAGAATAGAATAGAATAGAATAGAGCTGGAAGGGACTTTGGAGATTTTCTAGTCCCGTGATGGCAAATTTATTATTATTATTTATTGGATTTGTATGCCGCCCCTCTCCACAGACTCGGGGCGGCTAACAACAATGATAAAAAACAACATGTAACAATCCAATTTAATAAAACAACTAAAAACCCTTATTATAAAAACCAAACATACACACAAACATACTATAACTTGTAATGGCCTAGGGGAAGGAATATCTTAACTCCCCCATGCCTGGCGACAAAGGTGGGTCTTAAGTAATTTGCGAAAGACAAGGAGGGTGGGGGCCGTTCTAATCTCTGGGGGGAGTTGATTCCAGAGGGCTGGGGCCACCACAGAGAAGGCTCTTCCCCTGGGGCCCGCCAAATGACATTGTTTGGTCGACGGGACCCGTAGAAGGCCAACTCTGTGGGACCTTATCGGCCGCTGGGATTCGTGCGGTAGAAGACAGTTCCGGATGTACTCTGGCCCAATGCCATGTAGGGCTTTAAAGGTCATGACCAACACTTTGAATTGTGACTGGAATTCTATGGTACCTGCTGAATTTCACCCCTGGAATAAATCCCAGAGTACTTTAGCTTCTTTGTTTTCTATTGCTTTTTCCATCTTATGTTCCCACTACTTCTTGCTTGGAGATAAATATTGTTGTTGTAGTTGTTATAGTTGTTGTTGTTGTTATTTAAAGTCTATAGGCCATCTGACTCCCTAACAATATGTGTTCTCAATTTCTGGCTAAATAAGAACAGACAGCAGAGCAGATATTATAAAAGAATTTCTTTCTGGAGATCTTTCTGTGCTTGAAGATTTTGTGAAGATGACAATATTTGTTCCCCATTCATCTTCAACAGCTTTGTTTTGCACTCTTTGGTCCTTAAATCTTTTTCATCTGAATCTCCTTGCTATAATTTCATCCATAAACTCATGCTTAGAGCAGCGATACAATTATTGTAGAAACCGAAGAGTATTAAAAGCAGAGGGATGGTGGGTGAACCTGGTCCTTTTGTTGCATCGGAAAAAATATCTTCCGAAGGAAAAGAGCCAAGCGTAAGTGAAAGCAAAGTGAATTTCACTTACAATAGAACGCCATGATATGTTTTCCCCCCATTACTTTTTAAAGAAAAACATTCAGATCTG
Source organism: Erythrolamprus reginae (assembly GCF_031021105.1). Classification (NCBI taxonomy): domain Eukaryota; kingdom Metazoa; phylum Chordata; class Lepidosauria; order Squamata; family Dipsadidae; genus Erythrolamprus; species Erythrolamprus reginae. The sequence continues at coordinate 8,044,946 of NC_091952.1, read as the reverse complement.
AGCCAATTTGCTACTCATGCTCGACTGAACTTAACACTTTTAAACCAGCGCACGTCAACAGAAAGATTTCTAAAGCTGTGTTAGGCCAGGTATCTCGCTCACAATAGAAAGGATGGAGACAAGGATAGCAGTCTACAGGTATACGAGGGGTTGCCACAGAGAGGAGGGGATCACTTTATTCTCCAGGGCACCGGAGGGCCGGACGAGGAACAACGGCTGGAAGCTGACCAAGGAGAGATTCAACCTGGAAATAAGGAAGAACTTCCTGATGGTCAGAACGATCAACCAGTGGAACAACCTATCAGGGGATGTTGTGAACTCCAATACTCTGGACATTTTAAAGAGGAAATTGGACTGCCATTTGGCTGGGATGCTATAGGGTTCCTGCTTAGGCAGGGGGTTGGACTTGATGACGTGCATGGTCCCTTCCAACTCTAACAATAAATAAATAAATAAACAACCTTTCTGAAAACTCTAGTGCTCCTCCTGTGGTTTCCTAAAATTGCCAGATTTTAAGGTTCCAGTCAATCGGAAGGACTGACTTGTGACAAGAGACCTGCATTGATTCCACTTAAGCCCCAACACTGGGAGTTTTTAAGCAGATGCTGGATGGTGTTGTGGTTGGCTCTGAGCCAGCTCCTGCTCCAAGGACGGTGGGGGTTGATGTGGGAGAAACCTCACATTAATCAGAGGCCGGTTTTACTGCCAACACCTTCCGACAGTGAAGCTTCTGTGTCAGGGGAAGATTCTGGGAGTGAAGCAGGATCGGATGAGGAGGTAATTGCAGGCAGCCCATTAGCTAATTATCCCATTAGTGAGCCATCATCCTCATTATCATCCTTAGATTCAGAAGAGGGGGCATTCATAGATGCTCACAGAGGCAGGTTGATGTCAAGAAAGGAACAACTGTGCAAGTATTATAGGAAATAAGGGAGACCACCTGTGGCTGGGGCAATTAGGTTAATGGGGCTGGTGATAAATTACCAGCCTTGTTGTCTCTCAGCATGGGAGATTATCTGTTTTGTGAGAGAGAGACTTGTAGTTTGTTTCAGGATTTACAAAGACATTTGTGAACTGCTTCAGGATTTTTCAAGGACTTTGGGGAACAATTCACAGCTAAGTACAGCATGAGGACTCTTGAAGGGAGATGGCTGTGATGTCGTCACAGCTGCCTTTTATCTGCTTTGCTTTTGTTTTATGTTTTTCACAGCATTCAAGGCTTGTGGGTTGTGGGAGAGCACTTTGGCTGATTAAAAGTGCGTTTGGACAGTATTTTCGTTTTGATAAACCAACTTTGTTTACTTTACAACCGTGTGTGTTTGAATTTTTACTTTGGACTTAATTGGGGGCTCGTAACGTGAAGCCCAGGATAACAGATAACCATCTGTCTGAAGTAGTGTAGAGCTTCATGCCTAAGCAGAGAGTTGGACCTGAAGACCTTCAAGGTCCCTTCCTAGTCTGTTGTATGTTGCAGCTGCTGAAGAAGCCAGTGCAGTCCTGTTTTTGTTCAGTCACTAAGGCAGGATGTTGTAGCATATGATTCTGGGAGTTGAAGTCCACAAGTCTTAAACTTGCCAAGTTTTAAGACCTCTGCTTTATAACCTTCATCATGTATTTTACTATGTGTATACCCACTAAAACCCTCATTGTGTATTGGACAAAACCAATCAATAAATAAAATTAGTTCAATTCATAGCTGGCTTTCATGCCTAAGGTGGAACTACAACTCATTGCTCTTACTTTCCAGCCTTAACCACTCAACCAAACTGTCTCTCTTTCAAAATTCATAAATAGATTCATAAATCTATAGAGGAGAAACTAAAAAAAATTAGAATATCGTGCAAAAGTTCATTTGTTTCAGTAATGCAACTTAAAAGGTGAAATGTAATATATGAGACTCATTACATACATGCAAGGCAAGATAGTTCAAGATGTGATTTTTCATAATTGTGATGATTATGGGGGTCATGAGATCCCCAAATCCCCCATCTCAGAAAATTAGAATATTACATGCAATCAATAAAACAAGGATTGTACATAGAACAATATCGGACCTCTGAAAAGCATAAGCACACATAAGTACTCAAGTATTTGGTTTGGGACCCTTTTGTAGCAATTACTGACTCAATGCGGTGTGGCATGGACACTAACAGCCTGTGGCACTGCTGAAGTGTTATGGAAGACCAGGATGCTTCAATACCGGCCTTCAGCTCTTCTTTATTGTTTGGTCTCATGTCTCTCATCATTCTCTTGGCAATGCCCCATAAATTCTCTATGGGGCTCAGGTCAAGCGAGTTTTCTGACCAAATTAAGCACAGTAATCCCATGGTCATTGAACCAGGTTTTGGTGCATTTGGAAGTGTGCGATGATGCCAAGACCTGCTGGAAAATTGAAGCCAGCATCTCCATAAAGCTCATCTGCAGAAGGAAGCATGAAGTGCTCCAAAATCTCCCGGTAGACTGCTGTGTTGACCCTGGACTTAATGAAGCACAGTGGATCAACAACATCTGGAAGCTGACCAAGGAGAGATTCAACCTAGAAATAAGGAAGAACTTCCTGACGGTCAGAACGATCAACCAGTGGAACAACCTACCAGCGGACGTTGTGAACTCCAACACTGGACATTTTTAAGAGAAGATTGAACTGCCACTTGACTGATGTACTATTGGGTTCCTGCTTGGGCAGGGGGTTGAACCCGATGGCTTCATGGTCCCTTTCAACTCTAACAATAAATAAAATAAATAAATAAAAATAGGAATGTTTTCTCCCTATGAACGAACATTCGCAGATTTGCAAATCTTTCAATTTGTTTTATCCAACCACCACATGGTGGCAGTGAAGACCTATATAGAAGAAGGAAAAAACCAACAACTTCCAGATGACTTCCTGTTATTTAAACTATTTCTCTCATGATACATACTAATTCATATCCCTTTCACACACCACAAGGATCTGTCCTAGGGCCATTAGTCTTCAACATCTTCACAAACAATTTAGATAAAGGAAAACAAGAAGAATTCATCCAAATTTGCAGATGGCATTTTAGGAAGTTAGCATACCCACCCCTCTCCTAGAAAAATGAAATATTTTGGGAAATATTAACAAAGGCAGAATATTATATTTCCCTGGATTGAGGGAGGGAGAAGTATGTTTTTAGGCAGGAAACAGTCTTGCACTTAGCCCCCACCATCCTCAATAGCAATAACAATAGGAGGAGAATTTTCTCCGCTTCCACAAAGCATTGAAGGTATTCCTCTTTGGTTCCGCAGATTGAGACATCCTTGTTCTGGGACTCAGCAAGAGGGGAGGACATTGGAGAGGTTGGGAAGGTTTTTAACAAGTTTTGTGGTTTTATTAGTTGTGTTTTAGCTAAGTGTGTGCATTACCTGCTGTCTGTCTTTCTTAGTTGTATATGGCTTGCTGTTATGCCCTTTCTTAAAAGGGCATTATAAATAAATGTTTATTATTGTTATTGTTACTATTACTGTTACTGTTGTTGTTACTGTTACTGTTGTTACTGTTACTGTTACTGTTGTTGTTACTGTTAGTGTTGTTGTTGTTACTGTTACTGTTGTTGTTACTGTTACTGTTACTGTTGTTGTTGTTGTTACTGTTACTGTTACTGTTGTTGTTGTCATAATTTTTTTTAAATTTTTTCTCCAGCATAAAATAAAAAACAATACACAGTTTCCAACACAAAATCAAGCTTATTATCAAAAATATACAATTTTTTCTTTTTTCTTTGTAATCATTTAGTGGAGTCTCATATATCTCTTTCTTTCACAAAAGGACTGTACAAACATATAATACCTTATATATTCAAAAGCCTCTTAAAAATATAGCTTTTCTCCATCTAATAATAAAACATTACAATAACCTTTACATTAATTGCTGATTATGATTATGGTTATGGTTATGATTATTACAGCCCTCTCTGAGCAGTTTACAGAATCAACCTCAGCCCCCCAACAATCTGGGTCCTCATTTGACCCACCTCAGAAGGATGGAAGGCTGAGTCAACTTTGAGCCGGTGGTGAGATTTGAACTGATGAACTACAGCTTGCAGTTAGCTGAAGTAGCCTGCAGGGCTGCACTCTAACCACTGCACCACCTTGGCTCTTCACCCTGCCATTCCCGTATAAGATGCACTCAAATTTCCAGCGTCTTTTGGGGGTGGTGGAAGGTGTGTCTTATACGTAAGAGAACCTGGCTTCCTCATTGACTTTGCTTGTCAGAAGGTCGCAAAAGGGAATCATATGACCTTGGGACATGGCAACAGTCATAAGTTTGAACCACTTGTCATGAGTCTGAATTTTGATCATAGGGATGCTGTGATGGTTGTAACTGTGAAAAATGGTCTTAAGTCATTCTTTTTTCAATGCCGTTGTAACTTTGAATGGTCCCCAAATGAACTGTTGTAAGCCAGGGAATATACCGTATTTTTCAGAGTATAAGACTGCACCGGCATATAAGATGCACCTTAGTTTTGGGGAAGGAAAATAGGGAAAAGAATCTGCTTACCAGATATTCACTCGGTTAAGCATCCTTAGTCTGGTCAGCTTCAGCACATTATTTTATTCCCCAGTTAAGGGCTTTAAAAAAGCTTTATTCTGAGAGAGCAACAATGAAAGAGCTTGCAAGTCAGTAAGAGCTAGGAACATCATTAGCACCTAGAAAGAAACATTCTTGGAGCAGTTAGAGCAATGGAAAAAACCCTGCAAAGACTTAGGGCTTGGAAAACATTCTTCTTTGCAGAGAGTAACAATGAAAGAGCTTGCAAGCGGGTAAGAGCTGGGAACATTGTTAGCACCTGGTTAGGGCTGCAAATAAACATTTCTAGCAAATAGAGAATTAAAAAAAATCAAAGAGAGGGTTTGGAAAACATTATTTGCAGAGGGTAACAGTGAAAGAGCTTGCAAGCGGGTAAGAGCTGGGAACATTGTTAGCACCTGGTTAGGGCTGCAAATAAACATTTCTAGCAAATAGAGAATTAAAAAAAATCAAAGAGAGGGTTTGGAAAACATTATTTGCAGAGGGTAACAGTGAAAGAGCTTGCAAGTGGGTAAGAGCTGGGAACATTGTTAGCACCTGGTTAGGGCTGGAAAGAAACTTACTCAGAGCAAGTTAGAGTAATAAAAAAACCCTGCAAAGTCTTAGGGCTTGGAAAACATTCTTCGCAAGAGAGTAACAATGAAAGAGCCTGCAAGGTAAGAGCTGGAAAGATCGTTAGCAGCTAGTTAGGGATGGGGGGGGGAAGCTACATTCAGAATATAAGACACACCCAAATTATCAGCCTCTTTTAGGGAGGAAAAAGGTTTGTCTTATACACCGAAAAATACAGTGCCTGTTCTATTAGATGGGGAATCATGGTTCGGTTGACTTGTTTTGTACATTTTGGGGGTCAATTTTGCTTCATATGGGATTGCTTGATTTTTTTTTTACCTGCACCTGTAGGACTTCTGTGCATGGAAAGAGTTCGCTTAGTGTTCTGCCGGCGTGTTTCAACCGCCCATAATTACAGGGTAATTAGTCCAGGAAGACACACACCACATGATAAAAGGAAAACCCAAAAGTTTTTATAAACAGACAAAAAGAAGCAACTCCCTTTTTAAAATGTCAAAGTGATTTTCTGGTACACACAAGGCACAGGTTAAATGCAATCCAATTGCTCACCCAATAACTAAAGTCCAGAGAGTCCACACACAATCTTGAACAGCACAAAAACCACAATCTTGAGGAAACAATGAATCAGATAAACTGCCATGAGGCTAAAACACCAGGTTGCACTTTTATCTATAGCACTAATTACAGCAGCCCCACCCAACCACAGGTGGCCTCATTTTCTCTTGTAATAATCCTTCAGTTGTTGTCTCCTATGCATCACTCTACGCATGCATGGATGTGTCATTAATTCTTGTTCAGAATCCAAGGATGATACAGATGATTGATCTCCTCCTGGACTGTCTGCTAAACTCCACTCTTCCCTGTCACTCACGCTTCCTTGGTCAGAGGAGACTTTGTCGGCAGATTCCATCGGGAGCAAACCAGGCCTGCGGCATGTGGATGTTTCCTCCACCTCCACATTCCTTGGGGCAGGAGCTGGGCCAGAGCTAACTGCAACACATCCTAAGATAAAATAGAGGAAATAGTATAAGGGCAGACTAGATGGACCAGGAGGTCTTTTTCTGCCATCAATCTTCTATGTTTCTATGAGAAATTTCCTGAAAGTCAGAATGGTTGATCAGTGGAACAGCTTGCCTCCAGAAGTTGTGAATGCTCTGACACTGGAAGTTTTTAAGCAGATGTTAGATAGGAGCTGGGCCAGAGATAACCACAACACTTATTTATTTATTTAATTTATTTATTTATTACTTAGATTTGTATGCCGCCCCTCTCTGAAGACTCGGGGCGGCTGACAACACGTGGAAACAAATCATAAATAATCTAACAAATTTAAAATTAAAAGATTTAGAGAGCGAAATTGCAACAGCACTGGCATAAATGACATATGACCAGTTTTCACACCTATGACCACTTCAGCATCCTCATCCCCACCACAATCACGTGATTCTTATTTATCACAGACGATGTCTCCCAGAGTCACATGGTCCTCTTTAGCGACTAACTGACAAGCGAAGTCAAGGGGGGTGGCAGATTCGCTTAACAACAATGACCCTAAACAATTCTAGCGATTCACTTAACAACCACGACGAGGAAGGTCATAAAACGGGGCAAAACTCAATCAACGACTGGTTCGCTTAGCGACAGAAATTTTTCGGCTCCGTGGCGGTTGTAAGTCGAGGACTATGTCTTTTGGCTTCCTTTTTGTTCCGTTTGGATGCCTACATTTCATTCTGGAGAGCAGCTCTTGAGGAGAGCTGTCAGGTGGCAGAAGGCGGCCGATAAATCATCATCAAGCAGAATCAGATGGCAGTTTGTAAACATGCCAATGTAATGAAAGGAATTTGAGGATTATTGATGTCATTGAAGTAAATATGACCTAAAAGTGAACACGAACTATTCGCTTGAGGTTTTAAGATAATCTGAAAAATACAATGTGGATTCTTCATAGAAACACATAATAATAATAATACAGTAGTCGAGTTTCGAGGTGATGAGGGCATGAGTGACTGTGAGCAATGATGGATCTATGTTTATCCCAGGCATGTTTAAATTCAGTTACTGTGGATTTATCTACCACGTCTGCTGGAAGTTTGTTCCAAGGATCTACTACTCTTTCAGTAAAATAATATTTTCTCACATTACTTCTAATCTTTACCCCAACTAACCCCAGATTGTGACCCCTTGTTCTTGAATAAAAATACAGAATAAAAATAGAGATTAAAGAAGATTAGAAGATAGGGGAAAAAAATAAGAAAATAGTTTGTTCCAAGGATCTACTACTCTTTCAGTAAAATAATATTTTCTCACGTTGCTTCTGATCTTTCCCCCAACTAACCACAGATTATGCCCCCTTGTCCTTGTGTTCACTTTCCTGTTAAAAACACTTCCCTCCTGAACTTTATTTAACCCTTTAATATATTTAAATGTTTCGATCATGTCCTAATCTAACTAATCTAAAACCCCAAATCCTTAAAAACCAACCATTCTCATTTTAGACAGTCAGATATACATTCCATTCATCGGCTGGGGGTTGATGTCTAATGGCCCCAGGCTTGTCAGCATAAGTGGGTCTTTAGGCTCTTGCGGAGGGTGGAGAGGGTAGGGGCAGTGTGAATCTCTGGGGGGAGCTGATTCCAGAGGGCTGGGGCCCCCACAGAGAAGGCTCTACCTCTAGGCTCTGCCAAGTGATATTTTCTAGCAGACAGAATCGGGAGAAGGCCGACTCTGTGGGACCTGACCGGTCGCTGGGACTCTTGCGGTAAGCGGCGGTCCTGTAAGTAATCTGGTTCGATGCTATGTAGGGTCTTTAGAGGTCATAACCAACACTTTGAATTATGTTCAGAAACCAATTGGGTGCCAACGCAGCTCGTGGAATGATGGGCATATCTAGGAAGGCCCATGACTGCTCACGCGGCTGCATTCTAACAACTATCATCAGTATGCGGATGATACCCAGTTGTACATCTCCACCCTATGTCCAGTCAATGAAGCAGTGGAAGTGATGTGCTGGTGCCTGGAGGCTGTTGGGGTCTGGATGGGTGTCAACAGACTCAAACTCAACCCTGATAAGACGGAGTGGCTGTGGGTTTTGCCTCCCAAGGACAATTCCATCTGTCCATCCATCACCGTGGGGGGACGGAATCATTGACCCCCTCAGAGAGGGTCCGCAACTTGGGCGTCCTCCTCGATCCACAGCTCACATCAGAGAAACATCTTTTAGCTGTGGCGAGGGGGGCGTTTGCCCAGGTCCGCCTGGCGCACCAGTTGCGGCCCTATTTGGACCGGGAGTCACTGCTCACAGTCACTGCTGCTCTCATCACCTCGAGGCTCGACTACTGTAATGCTCTCTACATGGGGCTACCTTTGAGGAGTGTTCGGAAACTTCAGATCATGCAGAATGCAGCTGCGAGAGCAATCATGTGCTTTCCTAAATATGCCCATGTTACACCAACACTCCGCAGTCTGCATTGGTTGCCAATCAGTTTCCGGTCACAATTCAAAGTGTTGGTTATGACCTGTAAAGCCCTTCATGGCATTGGACCAGAATATCTCCGGGACCGTCTTCTGCCGTATGAATCCCAGCGACCAGTTAGGTCCCACAGAGTTGGCCTTCTCCGGGTCCTGTCAACTAAACAATGTCATTTGGAGGGGTCCAGGGGAAGAGCCTTCTCTGTGGTGGCCCTGGCCCTCTGGAACCAACTCCCCCCAGAGATTAGGACTGCCCCCACACTCCTTGCCTTTCATAAGCTCCTTAAAACCCACCTCTGTTGTCAGGCATGGTGGAACTGAGATATACCTTCCTCCTAGGCCTATACAATTTATGCATGGTATGTTTGTGTGTATGCTTGGTTTTTAATAAGGGCTTTTAGTAATTTAAATATTAGATTTGTTTTATGCTGTTTCTTATTATTGTTGTTAGCCACCCTGAGTCTACGGAGAGGGGCGGCATACAAATCTAATAAATAAATAAATTCTGCACGATCTGTAGTTTCAGAACGCTCTTCAAAGGTGGCCCCATGGGAAGAGCATTACAGTAGCCAAACCTTGAGGTGATAAGGGCGTGAGTGATTATGAGAAGAGACTCCTGGTCCAGATAGGGCAATGTCCTTCCCCCTGTGCATGCACACAAACTCCCACTCTGCTCCACCCTGCATATGTGCATAGGCCTCACAAAAGCCTCTGGACTTCCGGTGGGCCCCTTGGTCTGTTTTTCATCCTCCACAGGGTTCTATCCTGATTGGTTGTCCCGTTTAAGCATGAAGCTTGTAACAGCGTCAGCCAAGCCGTTGCCGGGCAGAGAAAGTCTAAATACCAGAACCCTGCACTTGTAGCCAGTTCGCACCTAGATACTTTAGTAGCAGCTCCAGCGTATAGAGTCTACCCAATTGAAAAGAATAAATACTCTTCGGTTTCACCCGTCTCGGATCCATTTATTGCAGTCTCAAAGATGCTTTTTTTTTTTCTCTTCCAAAAGGCAACTGGATGTGTTTAGTTGAATATAAAATGTCTGATGTTTCGGTGCAATTCCAAGAAGTACTCTCGAAAATGCAAAATATATGAGTCAGTTAAAACTTTATTCAATATAAAAAGAAGCGATGGCATGGCTTTGTGATGAGGCAGAAAGTAAATACCCCAATTCAACCTACTTTGCAAGAAAACTGCTGTTATTGTTCCCATCTTCATACTTAGCTTGTTTTTTCCCGCTTGAAAACATTTTGCTTTTCTCCCAAGAAGCTGCTTCAGTTCTGGCTGAACGGTGGGCAATGAAAGGGTTTTATATTCTTTGTAAACCTCAGTCAAATCAGTCAATATATGAGGGTCGCCCAGAAAGTAATGCACAAATTTTTTTTTCTCAGCCTATAGTAATGGTACAAATGCGAAACTTTAGATATACATTATTTGAATTGTCAGGAGTGTGTGTGTAAATTTTGCATTTCTTCAGACAGATAGCGTAGCTGCAGCAGTGTTTTGAAATGGTGTCTGTAAGTGATGTACGTTTGAAGCAGCATGCCATTGAATTTCTCACTGCAGAGAATGAAATTGTTGGGAACATTCACAAATGTTTGTGTACAGTTTATGGAGAATCTGCAGTCGACAGAAGTACGATTAGTCGCTGGGCACAGAGGGTGAGGCCATTAGAAGATGGTTCAGCAGAGCTCCAAGGCTTTGTGACAGCAGTAAAAGACCTCATAGTCTGCCCTTGTACTATTTCCTGTATTTTATCTTAGGATGGATATATGTTTATCCCAGGTATGTTCCAATTCAGTTACTTTGGATTTACCAAACATGTCTGCTGGAAGTTTGTTCCAAGCATCTACTACTCTTTCAGTCAAATAATATTTTCTCAAGTTGCTTCTGATCTTTCCCCCAAGTAACCTCAGATTGTGCCCCTTTGTTCTTGTGTTCACTTTCCTATTAAAAACACTTCCCTCCTGGACCTTATTTAACCCTTTAATATATTTAAATGTTTCGATCACGTCCCCCCTTTCCCTTCTGTCCTCCAGACTATACAGATTGAGTTCATTAAGTCTTTCCTGATAAGTTTGATGCTTAAGACCTTCCACCATTCTTGTAGCTCGTCTTTGGACCCGTTCAAGTTTATCAATATCTTTTTGTAGGTGAGGTCTCCAGAACGAAACACAGTATTCCAAATGAGGTCTCATCAGTGCTCTCTGTACAGCGAGAGCACAATCTCCCTCGTCTGATATGCAATTGACATTTTTGACTTTTTTGACCTTCAGACATGCAGGATTAAAGACGACAGCTTTAAAATAATTTGCAAACTCGGGTTTTTCTGCCAGGGGCGCTTCTTCTTCATCAAGACAGAAGTCTCCACTTGGCTTGCTTGCTCACCCCTTATTAAATTTAGCAACCAAAATATTTCACAAGAAGTGTCCTCCACTCCTCTGCTCGTGACAGAATACCTTATTCCGATAGACTTGAAATCTTGGGCATAGATAACTTAGAAGTATGTAGGTGAGGTCTCCAGAACGGAACACATGATAGGTAGGTAGATAGATAGATAGATAGATAGATAGATAGATAGATAGATAGATAGACAGACAGATAGACAGATAGACAGATAGACAGACAGACAGACAGACAGACAGACAGACAGACAGACAGACAGACAGACAGACAGACAGATAGTGTTCTGTCGAGCTCTCTGGCAGAATCCTCCCGAAAATTCAGATACAAATTTCAGACACACACATGTTTCAAAATTCAAAACAATGTCCTTTATAATGAAAATTCACTTAAACTAAGCCTTCTTTTTGTATAGCAAAGAGCACTCATCTCCAAACAAACTGGTAATTGGTACAAGTTCCTTATCAGTTCTGAGATACTTAGCTTGCAGCTATGAGGCAATTCACAGTCCTTCTTTCACAAAGTGAAAGACCCTTTGCTCTGATTTAGTTTCAAAGCGGGGAAAAAGCAACAAACCAAGGTCAAAGTCAGTAAAGCAGTCACGAAACACAATGATCAGATAATCCTCCACAATGGCCAAACCCACAGGCTGCTATTTATAGCACCCTCACTAATTACCACAGCCCCACCCAACCACAGGTGGCCTCATTTTCTTTGATAGTAATCTCTCAGTTGTTGTTGCCTATGCATCGCTCTCCGCATGCGTGGCTGTATCATTAACTCTTGTTCCGAATCCAAGGAGGAGAGAGATAATTGATCTCCTTCTGAGCTGTCTGTCACACTCTCCTCCTCCCTGTCACTCATGTCTTCTTGGTCAGAGGAACCTTCATCAGCAGATTCCACTGGGAGCAAAACAGGCCTGCAGCATGTGGATGTCTCCCCCACATCCACAGTCCTTGGGGCAGGAGCTGGGCCACAGCTAACCACAACAGATAGATAGATAGATAGATAGATAGATAGATAGATAGATAGATGAGAGATAGATGAGTGAGAGATAGAGAGATAGATAGAGATAGAGATAGAGAGACAGACAGACAGACAAACAAACAAACAAACTTGAAGACTTGTGGACTTCAACTCCCAGAACTTCTCTGCAGACTTCTGCCCTCTGCCATTCTGGACAAATGGTTGTCTAGTCATGTCTTGAAAACCTCCAGTGATGGAGCTACCCAGGATGTCTGGGATTAATTGTTCTCACTGTCAGGAAATTTCTCCTTAGTTCTAGATTAGTTCTGTTTTCAATCACGTTCCACTTGTTCCTTCTTGTCCTGCCTTCAAGTGCTTTGGAGAACAAGTTGACTCACTCTTTTTTTGTGACAGGCCCTCAAGGGCTAGCAGACTTTATTATATCACTGCGTGTGAAGAATAGTTTAAGCAATTAAGTATGTCGAGTTTGAGGAAAAGAAGGACCGGGGCGACATGATAGTTGTCCTATGACATCTGAGGGGCTGCCCCAAAGAAGAGGGAGCCAAGCTGTTCTCCAAAGCACCTGAAGGCAGGGCAAGAAGCAATGGGTGGAAACTAAACAAGGAGAGAAGTAACTTAGAACTAAGGAGAAATTTCCTGGTATTGAAAGGTGCAAAAAAGGGCAACAATAATGATCAAGGAAATGGAGCCCCTCCCTTATGAAACCAGGTTGCAACGCCTTGGTCTCTTCAGCCTTGAAAGTCGGCGTTTAAGGGGTGACTTGATCGAAGTGTATAAAATCATGCATGGGATAGAAAAGGTGGATAGAGAAAAATTATTTTCTCTATCACGCAATACTAGGACAAGGGGGCACTCCCTAAAGCTCATAGGTAAGAAAATGAGGACAAATCAAGGGAAATATTTTATAATATGTAAAGAGATACCTTGCTCTTGAGTTAAAATGGTATACAAGAAACACCCCCGGTTTGGTGGGGTGGGTGGGTGTTGAATGCTTGTCTGGTGGTGGGCACTAATCACAAAGCACCTGTTTTGTATCGTGTGTGTGTGTTTATATATATATATATATATATATATATATATATATATATATATATATATAAAATTAATAAAAATATTAAATATAAAAAGTTGTAAATCGAGGACTAAACAGTTCACTTGAACGATGATGATCGTTCAAGACACTCCCACCTGGTCACATGGCCAACAAGCCACTCCTACCCAGTCACGTGACCATCAAGCCACACCCACAAAATAAGCCACAGCCACAGTGTGGCAGTAAAAATTTTGGCTGCCCATTACTGTCCACACCCATTTGCACTCCTCAGGAGACCCTGACAACAAAGAGAAACCTCCAAGTCGCCTCAAGGACTCTCTAAAAGGATGCAAATACCAGCTGTCTCCAAGGAGTATCAACCCTTCCATTTCCCACCATCCAGTCCGAACTGAAGAAGCTTTTTGGAAGAGGAGCAAAAAGTCTTTAACGAAAAACCACAAAGTTTGGTTGCCTCTTAAAATAAAAAAGCACTTTTGGGACTCATAAGGACCAATAGTTCTTATCTGATTCATTGTTTCAGCAAACAATCATCTTGATTTTCTCCCAAATTGTTAGGAGGTTGAGTTATTATATTCATCGGATAATGCAAATAATGCTTCCTCCAATTTAACCGCCATTAGCCGTCTCGGAGCAAAAGCAGCTACAATTGCATTTTACGCTAGCGCTACAATCCCCAAGTAAGTGCAACTGCGTGAATTATGTGTTCTCGAAGGTTATTCCCCTAACAGCTTTTTCTTAAGCAAAGCGCTCCTGACCAATTAAGGCTGGGGAAAAAGACACGTTCAAAACACCTTGGCTTGATGGTTTTCGTATCATTAAATTGAGACTGCTTGCCGTGTCGCCTTTGTTAGGAAATTCTCAGAAACAGCAGAACACAGTTGGGAACAAAGAACGACCACAAAGGCTGGGCCCTGGATGGTTTAAATAGGATTCAACAAAACTCACAGCATTTAGCTGGAAATTTAGAAAAATACATGGATCCAGAAGTTAATCAAAGCTGGACAAAAACATGGCCTAAATTAATCTGTTCTGGACAGATCAGCTCTGAACTTTAGCTGACAATTTAACGTTTCCCCTTAAGAACAACGGATACAGAAAAATTTTGTTGCAGTTGGTGGGGAATAGCAATGGCCCTTAGACTTATATATCGCTTCACTGTGCTTTCCAGCCTAGTTCTGTGTTAGCAAAAACTTCAGAAGAAAAGGATTTAGGGGTAGTAATTTCTGACAGTCTCAAAATGGGTGAACAGTGCGGTCAAGCGGTAGGGAAAGCAAGCAGGATGCTTGGCTGCATAGCTAGAGGTATAACAAGCAGGAAGAGGGAGATTATGATCCCGCTATATAGAGCGCTGGTGAGGCCACATTTGGAATACTGTGTTCAGTTCTGGAGACCTCACCTACAAAAAGATATTGACAAAATTGAACGGGTCCAAAGACGGGCTACAAGAATGGTGGAAGGTCTTAAGCATAAAACGTATCAGGAAAGACTTAATGAACTCAATCTGTATAGTCTGGAGGACAGAAGGAAAAGGGGGGACATGATCGAAACATTTAAATATGTGAAAGGGTTAAATAAGGTTCAGGAGGGAAGTGTTTGTAGTAGGAAAGTGAACACAAGAACAAGGGGGCACAATCTGAAGTTAGTTGGGGGAAAGATCAGAAGCAACATGAGAAAATATTATTTTACTGAAAGAGTAGTAGATCCTTGGAACAAACTTCCAGCAGACGTGGTAGATAAATCCACAGTAACTGAATTTAAACATGCCTGGGATAAACATATATCCATCATTGCTCACAGTCACTCATGCCCTCATCACCTCGAAACTCGACTACTGTAATGCTCTCTACATGGGGCTACCTTTGAAAAATGTTTGGAAACTTCAGATCGTGCAGAATGCAGCTGCGAGAGCAATCATGGGCTTTCCCAAATATGCCCATGTTATACCAACACTCCGCAGTCTGCATTGGTTGCCGATCAGTTTCCGATCGCAATTCAAAGTGTTGGTTATGGCCTATAAAGCCCTTCATGGCACTGGACCAGATTATCTCAGGGACCACCTTCTGCTGCACGAATCCTAGCAACCAGTTAGGTCCCACAGAGTGGATCTTCTCCGGGTCCCGTCAACTAAAGAATGTCGCTTGGCGGGACCCAGGGGAAGAGCCTTCTCTGTGGTGGCCCCGGCCCTCTGGAACCAACTCCCTCCAAAGATTAGAATTGCCCCCACCCTCCTTGCCTTTCGTAAGCTGCTTAAAACCCATCTCTGCCATCAGGCATGGGGGAATTGAGGCCCTCTTCCCCCTAGGCCTTTACAATTCTATGCATGGTATGTATGTATGTATGTTTGGTTTTTTATATTAATGGGTTTTTAATTGTTTCTAACATCAGACTACTATTGTACACTGCTTTATTGTTGCTGTTAGCCGCCCCGAGTCTCCGGAGAGGGGCGGCATACAAATCAATCAAATAAATAAATAAATAAATAAATGAATGAATGAATAAATAAATAAATAAATAAATAAATTGGCTGAGTGACTTTGAACCAATCACAGGAGATGGGGAGTTCTAGTTCCACCTTAGACATGATTGACCAGCTGGATGACTTTGAGCCAATCACAGGAGACTGGGAGTTCTAGTTCCACCTTAGTCATGATTGATCAGCTGGATGACTTTGAGCCAATCACAGGAGACTGGGAGTTCTAGTTCCACCTTAGCCATGATTGACCAGCTGGATGACTTTGAGCCAATCACAGGAGACTTGGAATTCTAGTTCCACTTTGTTATGCCGGGCTATTGGCAATTAGCCCCCAGTGAGTTTGGAGTAAGTTTCAAACACATACATACAGTCAAAAGGAATAAAACAAGTTTTACATCAGTCTTGAAATGCAAGCTCCGAGAGGAATCAAATTACTCTCACCCGAAATTCCTTTGATGCGGAAGCATGCCAAAACAAAGGAGTAGATAAGATAGCTGTAAATCCACTCAGCCACACATGCCAAAAGTCCTCAAGAGTTCTTTGACCATGAAATATCCCAAAGTTCACTAAATGTCCTTGAATACGCTGTAGCAATCGTCTTTCAGAAGTCTTTCTTTCACAAACGGATAAACACCCACAACCCATGCTTCCCAGCACCCATATTTATCACAAACTCATTAACATAATTACCCCTTGAACAGGTGTGCTCACTTATCTTCTGAGACGCCTGCGCAACTGTTCCCTTCGTGCCACAAGCTTGCACACACGGGCATCCACAAGTGGGTCCTCCTCCGATTTTGATGACTTACTAATTGGAGCACTGACTGGTGGGCTGGCTGTACCCATCTCCCTATCTGTTTCCTCTCCCCCACTGTCTGCCTCTGATTGTGCACCAACTTCACTGTCCGATTCTGCTGGCAACAAAACAGGTCTCTGATAAACCGAGGATTCCCATAAATCAGCATCAAAATTCCCCACTGCAGGAGCTGGCCCAGAGCCAATCACAACACCTTAGCCATGAAAGCCAACTGGATGACTTTGCACGAGTCCCTCTCTCTCAGTTCACCTCACCCTACGCAGTTGTTGTTGTAAGGAAATTGTATTGGCAGTTCTGTGTTAGCAAATACTTCAGAAGAAAAGGATTTAGGGGTAGTGATTTCTGACAGTCTCAAAATGGGTGAACAGTGCAGTCAGGCGGTAGGGAAAGCAAGTAGGATGCTTGGCTGCATAGCTAGAGGTATAACAAGCAGGAAGAGGGAGATTATGATCCCGCTATATAGAATGCTGGTGAGACCACATTTGGAATACTGTGTTCAGTTCTGAAGACCTCACCTACAAAAAGATATTGACAAAATTGAACGGGTCCAAAGACGGGCTACAAGAATGGTGGAAGGTCTTAAGCATAAAACATATCAGGAAAGACTTAATGAACTTAATCTGTATAGTCTGGAGGACAGAAGGAAAAGGGGGGACATGATCGAAACATTTAAATATATTAAAGGGTTAAATAAGGTCCAGGAGGGAAGTGTTTTTAATAGGAAAGTGAACACAAGAACAAGGGGACACAATCTGAAGTTAGTTGGGGGAAAGATCAAAAGCAACATGAGAAAATATTATTTTACTGAAAGAGTAGTAGATCCTTGGAACAAATTTCCAGCAGACGTGGTAGATAAATCCACAGTAACTGAATTTAAACATGCCTGGGATAAACATATATCCATCCTAAGATAAAATACAGAAAATAGTATAAGGGCAGACTAGATGGACCATGAGGTCTTTTTCTGCCGTCAGTCGTCTATGTTTCTATGTTTCTAAGGAAATTAGTAGGAGAAGGTCATGTTAGTATTGCTCACCACTTTAAGTAATTTGTATAAATAATAAAGGCAGAAAAAATAATTAAACATTAAAAAAAAAACATCCTCGCCTATAAGCTGCTCTATTTCTGGGATACTTGAGTTTGCAGGGAATCTAAATTCAGGTAAACATTCATCCAGAGACAGCTTTGCAGAAAAACACAATGTTTTTCCTTGAATGATAATAACATCGTTATCATTATTTTATTTTAATAGCGACTTTTAGGTCAAGAGCTAAGAAACTACTTACAGGCTCACCTGTTTCTATGCCATTCACTTTGTTTTGTGTTGCTCCGTGCACAACCCACAATAAAAGTGAAGCGAGAGGAATATATATTTGTTAACCATGGAATATATGAATAGAGAGAAAAAAAAAAGTACAGTATGGAATTATTATCATTATTGGTTTCCGCATTGAATTTTTGGTATTTTATTTTATCTTCTTTTTTTATGCTAGGCACTCTCCCATCTTGCTGTTCATTTTGGGGGAAATTTCAAATATTGGCTAGTTAAAGCAACATTCTGTGTTTATTTAGTCTCCAATCCATGGAAGGAGGGGGGGGGGGTTGTCTCTATTTTCAGTGTCAGCTGCAAGGTTTACATTTCACTGGATGTCAGCTGTCAGCAAGAGCTGTCATGAGCAAAGAAAAGGGGACAGATTTAAAGAAAATTACTGAGCAACATTAGTGGGCTAATGTTAAAAAAAACCCCAAAAAACCAAAGAATGCTGGAGGTGAACATGTTTAGCCTTCTGAAAGAATATCAAAGAGGAAAGACACTGCGTCTTTAAATTTCAAAATGAAGGGGGAAGAGTTGAGATGGAGATGGAGAGAGAGAGGGAAGAGATACAGATAGACATGATAGATAGATACAGACAGAGGAGAGAGAGAGAGGTAGAGATGGAGAGAGAAAGATACAGATAGACATGATGAACAGATATATTGACAAGAGATATAGATAGATAGATAGATAGATAGATAGATAGATAGATAGATAGATAGATAGGCAGGCAGGCAGGCAGGCAGGCAGGCAGGCAGGCAGGCAGGCAGGCAGGCAGGCAGGCAGGCAGGCAGGCAGGCAGGCAGGCAGGCAGGCAGGCAGGCAGGCAGGCAGGCAGGCAGGCAGGCAGGCAGGCAGGCAGGCAGGCAGGCAGGCAGGCAGGCAGGCAGGCAGAGGTGATTGGCTCAAAGCCCTCCCAGCTGGCTTTCAAGCTGAACTAGAGCTCACTGTCGCCTGGTGATTGGCTCAAAGTCCTCTCAGCTGGCTTTCAAGCTGAACTACAGCTCACTGTCTCCTGGTGATTGGCTCAAAGTCCTCTCAGCTGGCTTTCAAGCTGAACTACAGCTCACTGTCTCCTGGTGATTGGCTCAAAGTCCTCTCAGCTGGCTTTCAAGCTGAACTACAGCTCACTGTCTCCTGGTGATTGGCTCAAAGTCCTCTCAGCTGGCTTTCAAGCTGAACTAGAGCTCACTGTCTCCTGGTGATTGGCTCAAAGTCCTCTCAGCTGGCTTTCAAGCTGAACTACAGCTCACTGTCTCCTGGTGATTGGCTCAAAGTCCTCTCAGCTGGCTTTCAAGCTGAACTACAGCTCACTGTCTCCTGGTGATTGGCTCAAAGTCCTCTCAGCTGGCTTTCAAGCTGAACTAGAGCTCACTGTCTCCTGGTGATTGGCTCAAAGTCCTCTCAGCTGGCATTCAAGCTGAACTAGAGCTCACTGTCGCCTGGTGATTGGCTCAAAGTCCTCCCAGCTGGCTTTCAAGCTGAACTAGAGCTCACTGTCTCCTGGTGATTGGCTGAAAGTCCTCCCAGCTGCCTTTCAAGCTGAACTAGAGCTCACTGTCTCCTGGTGATTGGCTGAAAGCCCTCCCAGCTGGCTTTCATTGCTGTGGCAGAACTTGAACTCACAGTCTCCTTCTTTCTGGTCTTTAAGAGCCAAGGTGGCACAGTGATTAGAGCGCAGCACTGCAGGCTGACTGCTAGCTGCAGTTCTGCAGTTCGAATCTCACTCAGCCTTCCATCCAGGCAAGGGGTCCTTGTTGCTGCTGCTACCGGTGTGGTTGCGTGCGTAGATCCAGCTCGCCGGCAGGCAGGCGTGCACGCCCGTGTGAGATGCGCAGGAAGTAAAATCTCACGCAAGAATGTTCGGTGCATGAGATTTTGCCAATTTTCGGCATTTTTTGCTTCCGCACATGCGCAGAAGCAAAAAAAAAAAAATCGCCCAAAGTCAGCAAAATAACATCCGCGCAAGTGTCTTCATTAACACCCGCCCACCTGCCAATCAACCAGAGCTACACTCACAGCTCCATTTTCCCTATTGCATTTTAGAATGCCCTTTTGGTAGGGACTCAATACTCCTTCCATCCTTCCAAGGTGGGTAAAATGAGGACCCAGATTGTTGGGGAAAGACGCTTATAAATGGCTGTAAAAGCACTGTGAAGTGGGATAGAATTCTACATAATAATAATAATAATAATAATAATAATAATAATAATAATAATAATGTCTTAAGTATAAAACGTATCAGGAAAGACTTCATGAACTCAATCTGTATAGTCTGGAGGACAGAAGGAAAAGGGGGGACATGATCGAAACATTTAAATATATTAAAGGGTTAAATAAGGTCCAGGAGGGAAGTGTTTTTAATAGGAAAGTAAACACAAGAACAAGGGGACACAATCTGAAGTTAGTTGGGGGTAAGATCAAAAGCAACATGAGAAAATATTATTTTACTGAAAGAGTAGTAGATCCTTGGAACAAACTTCCAGCAGACGTGGTAGATTTATTTATTTATTTATTTATTATTTGGATTTGTATGCCGCCCCTCTCCGAAGACTCGGGGCGGCTCACAACAAGTGAAAAAACAATCCAATACATAATCCAATTAATTAAAATATGAAAAGTTTTAAAAAACCCTATACTAACATACACACACACAAGCATACCATGCATAAATTCAGCGGGCCCAGGGGGAGAAATCCACAGTAACTGAATTTAAACATGCCTGGGATAAACATATATCCATCCTAAGATAAAATACAGAAAATAGTATAAGGGCAGACTAGATGGACCATGGGGTCTTTTTCTGCCGTCAGACTTCTATGTTTCCATGTTTCTATAATAATAATAATAATTTCCAGCATTGGAAAACAGATAAAACACCAGAAGAATGTACAATAATCAAAAAAATGCTAGACTGTGCAGAGATGGATAGGATGTCAAAAAAAAAAATTAGAGGGAAAAGAAGACTCTGATTATTATAAGATATGGGGAAATTTTTACGATTGGTTAAACAAAAGAACAATGGAGAAATAATGAAAATTCAAGCAAAGCAACTCGTCAAATAAAAGAATATTCAATGACAAGGGAAAATTCTCTGATCGAACATTCAAAAAAGAAGTGGGGAAACTTTTGTTTCCCAAATGTTGTATTTATATGTTTTGTTTTTTTATTATTATTATGTGATACCTATTGTATTGTTTCCCTTTTTGTTGTTGTTTTTTTGTTATTTGGTTTATTTATCTATGTTAAAAAATTAAATTAGATTAGATTTGTATGCCGCCCCTCTCCGAGGACTCAGAGCGGCTCACAATAAGTCAAAAACATCAAATACAAATGCAATATTAAAACAGTTTTAAAAAACCCCGATTAAAAAAACAATCATACAACCCAAACACACCATATATAAAATCAAGACAGCTAAGGATATATCAATTCCTCCATGCCTGGCGACATAGATGGGTTTTCAAAAGTTTACGAAAGGCAAGGATAGTGGGGGCAGTCCTAATCTCCAGGGGGAATTGATTCCAGAGGGTCGGGGCTGCCACAGAGAAGGCTCTTCCCCTGGGTCCCACCAGACGGTATTGTTTTGTCGATGGGACCCGGAGAAGGCCAACTCTGTGGGACCTAATCGGTTACTGGGATTCATGTAGCAGCAGGCGGTCGCGGAGCTATTTTAATCCGATGCCTTGTAGGGCTTTATAGGTCATAACCAACACTTTAAATTGTGACCGGAAACTGATTGGCAGCCAGTGCAGGCTGAGGAGTGTTGACGAAATATGGGCATATCTGGGGAAGCCCATGATTGTTCTCACGGCCACATTCCGCACGATCGGAAGTTTCCGAACACTTTTCAAAGGTAGCCCCCATTATTGCTATTTACTTTATTTTTATTTATTAAATTTGGTATAGCCTTAACCGCCACAGAGGGAAAGAGAATGGGAGATAAATCCATAAGAGAGAAAAAAAACAGCATTATAGAAACATTATGCTGCTTACAAAGACTGACCAGATGTTTTCATAAAAGGCAGCATGTGCAATCCAAAGAGCGCTGAGCCTCAGTCGGGGAAAAACGTTTATGTGCTTCTGAAACTGCTGGGCTCAAATAATCTTCAGCTGTTGTTGTATTATACATCTAGCAGATCCCAAGCTTCTCATAAACGCTGACTCAGGGGAGTCTTTGGAGTCAATTCTACAATCAAATCCCTTAGGTGCCGAAAATGGCCGTGAAGGGAATTTGTTCCCAGAGAAGATTTCTTCTTGGCTTGCATTGGCTGCCGATCAGTTTCCGGTCACAATTCAAAGTGTTGGTCATCATCTTTAAAGCCCTACATGGCTTTGGACCAGACTACCTCCGGAACCGCCTGCTACCGCATGAATCCCAGCAACCGATAAGGTCCCACAGAGTTGGCCTTCTCCGGGTCCTGTCGACTAAACAATGTCGTTTGGTGGGCCCTGGGAGAAGAGCCTTCTCTGTGGTGGCCCCGGCCCTCTGGAACCAACTTCCCCTGGAGATTAGAACTGCCCTCACCCTCCCTGTCTTTCGTAAACTACTCAAGACTCATTTATACCGCCAGGCATGGGGGAGTTGAGATATTCCTTCCCCCTAGGCCATTACAAATTATGCATGGTATGTTTGTGTGTATGTTTGGTTTTATAATAAGGGTTTTTAGTTGTTTTTTATTATTGGATTGTACATGTTGTGTTTATTATTGTTATTAGCCGCCCCGAGTCTGCAGAGAGGGGCGGCATACAAATCCAATAAATTATTATTATTATTATTATTATTATTATTATTATTATTATTATTATTATTATTATTTTCCCCCCTTCACTGAGTTTCTCCTTCGTCCTGTGGGGAGGAGTATCCTTTGATTTAAATGAAAACATGCCCTCCACTTCTCCCCAGCCACACGAATCCCAGCGTCCGATGAGGTTCCACAGAGTTGGTCTCCTCAGGGTCCCATCAGCCAGACAATGCCGCCTGGTAGGACCTAGGGGGAAGAGCCTTCTCTGTGGGGGCCCCGGCTCTCTGGAACCACATCGCCCCAGAGATTCGCACTGCCCCCACCTGCCTTGCCTTCTGAAAGGGTTTAAAAACTCATCTTTGCCACCAGGGTTGAGGTCATTAGATCTCTCCCCCCCTGACCTACAAGTGTTTTTAGCATGATCTATTGAGTGAATGATAATTGAATGTTTTAAAGTGTTTTAGGATTTTTAAAAGTTTTTTAATTGTATTATTTATTTATTTATTGGATTTGTATGCCGCCCCTCTCCGGAGATTTGGGGCGGCTAACAGAAATAATAAGACAGTGTATAACAATAATCCAATACTAAAAACAATTTAAAACCCATCATAATAAAAAACCAAACATACATAAGATATACCATGCATAAAATTGTAAAGGCCTAGGGGGAAAGGGTATCTCAATTCCCCCATGCCTGGTGGCAGAGGTGAGTTTTAAGTAGCTTACAAAAGGCAAGGAGGGTGGGGGCAATTCTAATCTCTGGGGGGAGTTGGTTCCAGAGGGCCGGGGCCGCCACAGAGAAGGCTCTTACCCTCGGTCCCACCAAGCGGCATTGTTTAGTTGACGGGAATCGGAGAAGACCCACTCTGTGGGACCTAACTGGTCGCTGGGATTCGTGCAGCAGAAGACAGTCCCTGAGATCATCTGGTCCGGTGCCATGAAGGGCTTTACAGGTCATAACCAACACTTTCAATTGTGACCGGAAACTGATCGGCAACCAATGCAGATCAGTTTCAATTAATTGGATCAATTGTATTACTGTGTTTTCTATATTTGCTGTGAGCCGCCCTGAGTCCACGGAGAGGGGCGGCATACAAATCCAATTAATAAATGTTGTGTATACTCCTGTTCAGTTTGGGGATTTTTCAGATTCTGATTCAGAAAGTGGTTATGAATTAGTGGTAGGGCCTGATTTAGAGGCAGAAGAAGTAGGAGACCAACCACAGTACTTTTCTATGGGTTCAGATTCAAGTGAAGGAGAAGCAGATGCTAGATGGGTAAATCCTTATTTCAGACGCTTGCAGAGGCGAAGAGAGCAAGTGTCAGGGAAGAAATATTAAGGAGAGGAACGGGTTAATTAATTAAGTCCGGGTGTCAGCGGAAGAGACGAGTTGAGTCGTCAATTCTGCCACTAAGAAATATGGAGGTTTTTTTCAAGCAGCTCTGAATGTAAGCTATGCCTTATGTGCTTTTAGTTGCAGTTTTTATGACTCTGGGCTAACTCTGACTAGCCATAAATCTTAGAATGACTTGTGGAATGTTTTAATGATTTTGATATTGCCTTGCATACCGAAGTTGAAGATAAGAGATTAGCGCTGCCTGCCGAGATGATTCAGTGTGGAACAAAGGAAAAAAAAATATGATGTGGTGTTTTACAAATATATGCATTTAGCAATGCTTTATTCCAATTACCAGTGGCCTTAGCCAGAGATCAGAACAATAAATAAATAATAATAACAAATAAATAAACAGAATACCCTATGCAACTAGACTTACAATCCTAGGTTTAGAAAGCTTAGAACTATGTCGCTTTAAACATGGTCTAGGCATAGCCCATAAAATCATCGGCTACAAAACCCAATCCCGCGCCTCCCGTTTTCACCAAAAACAGGCCCGTTTTTTTGCAAAATGGTAGAGGGTTTGGGATGCCTGTGGAGTGTTCCTGGGGGCTGGGGAGGGCGAAACCTTCCCCCCTTCTTTACCTCTTTGAAATCTTGGCACATCTTATAGTCTGAAAAATAAGGTAAATCTTCCACAAAGGTTGAAGGTTTTGATTGTGACACCATTTGTGCAGGTATCATAATGAAAGCAGAATCTGTCTCTATAAACTAAATTGGGATGGAATTCAAGCCGATAATAAAATGCTGATGTTTTTTCCTGAGAATGTGGGAACATGTTGCAACCTTGAGAGATGAATCAATAGTTACAAGTATAAATGTAGCTAAGTATTTTTATTTATTTATTTTGTCCAATACATAATACACATTGAAGAGAAAGATATGTAATAATGTAAGTAAAGAAAAGAATAGAAGAAAAGATATAAAACTAATGTTTGAATGTTATCTCTTTTTGAGGATAACTCTTGTTTTTTAAACTCATCAAAATTCCTAGCGTTACATAAGAATGTACCGCTATCGAAAGGAATGTTTTTTGTAGTCTGTTACCCACCTTGTCAGAATAGCTGACAAGGAATGGGAGGGTTTCTTTGTAATCAGGGTATATTAATCAGCCTCTCGCTTCTGTAGGGTGTCATTCCTCATGGGGGGGGGGGGGTGTCACCATGCTTTTGGCCAAAAACATTTTAAAGACACAAAGAGAATAAACTTTTCTGTTCTCATTGCCCAAACATCTCGTCTGGATTCTTTTATTTATTTATTTATTTATCTATCTATCTATCTATCTATCTATCTATCTATCTATCTATCTATCTATCTATCTATCTATTTATTTATTTTGTCCAATACACAATGAGAGTTTTAGTGGGTATATATCTATATATACATAATAAAATACATGATGAAGGTTATAGAGGAGATACTCATAGTAAAATATATCTATGAAAGAATAGAAAAGAAGATATAGTAATACAACATATCAATGAAAGAATAGAAGAAGAGATATAGGAATAGAAGAAAGGTATAGGAGATATAGGAGAGCAATAGGACAGGGGACGGAAGGCACTCTAGTGCACTTGTACTCACCCCTTACTGACCTCTTAGGAATCTGGATAGGTCAACCGTAGATAATCTAATTATGTCTTTATTATTATTTATTAGATTTGCATGCCGCCCCTCTCCGTAGACTCGGGGCGGCTCACAACAATAACAAAGACAATGTAAGAACAAATCTAATAATTTAAAAAACACTAAAAACCCCATTATTAAAAGCCAGCATACACACAAACATACCATGTATAAACTGTATAGGCCCGGGGCAGATGTCTCAGTTCCCCCATGCCTGACGGCAGAGATGGGTCTTAAGAACTTTACGAAAGGCAAGGAG
>NC_091952.1:8011780-8014280 GCF_031021105.1 Erythrolamprus reginae | reverse complement strand
TGTCTGTCTATCTATCTATCTATCTATCTATCTATCTATCTATCAGCAGCGGAAGCAGCAGAAGTGATGTGCCGGTGTCTGGAGGCTGTTGGGGCCTGGATGGGTGTCAACAGACTCAAACTCAACCCGGATAAGACGGAGTGGCTGTGGGTTCTGCCTCCCAAAGACAATTCCATCTGTCCGTCCATTACCCTGGGGGGGGGAATTACTGACCCCCTCGGAGAATGGTCCGCAACTTGGGCGTCCTCCTCGATCCACAGCTCACATTAGAGAACCATCTTTCAGCTGTGGCGAGGGGGGCGTTTGCCCAGGTTCGCCTGGTGCACCAGTTGCGGCCCTATCTGGACCGGGACTCATTGCTCACAGTCACTCATGCCCTCATCACCTCGAGGTTCGACTACTGTAATGCTCTCTACATGGGGCTACCTTTGAAAAGTGTTCGGAAACTTCAGATCGTGCAGAATGCAGCTGCGAGAGCAGTCATGGGCTTACCTAGGTATGCCCATGTTTCGCCATCACTCCGCAGTCTGCACTGGCTGCCGATCAATTTCCGGTCACAATTCAAAGTGTTGGTTATGACCTTTAAAGCCCTTCATGGCATTGGACTAGAATACCTCCGAGACCGCCTCCTGCTGCACGAATCCCAGCGACCGATTAGGTCCCATAGAGTGGGCCTTCTCCAGGTCCCGTCAACTAAACAATGTCGTTTGACGGGCCCCAGGGGAAGAGCCTTCTCTGTGGTGGCCCCGACTCTCTGGAACCAACTCCCCCCGGAGATTAGAACAGCCCCTACTCTCCCTGCCTTCCGTAAACTTCTTAAAACCCACCTTTGCCGTCAGGCATGGGGGAACTGAAACATCTCCCCCGGGCATGTACAATTTATGTATGGTATGCTTGTGTGTGTGCTTGTTAGTATATTGGGGTTCTTTTTAAACTTTTTAAAATAATTAATTTATTTGGATTTGTTACGATTTGTTATGCCTTGTTGTGAGCCGCCCCGAGTTCGCGGAGAGGGGCGGCATACAAATCTAAATAATAAATTAAATAAATAAGTAAGTAAGTAAGTAAGTAAGTAAGTAAGTAAGTAAGTAAGTAAGTAAATAAGTAAATAAGTAAATAAGTAAATAAGTAAATAAGTAAATAAGTAAATAAGTAAATAAGTAAATAAGTAAATAAGTAAATAAGTAAATAAGTAAATAAGTAAATAAGTAAATAAGTAAATAAGTAAATAAGTAAATAAGTAAATAAGTAGTAAGTAAATAAATAAATAAATAAATATCTATCTATCTGTCTTTCATATATATCTGTCTGTCTGTCTGTCTGTCTCTGTCTGTCTGTCTGTCTGTCTGTCTGTCTGTCTGTCTATCTATCTATCTATCTATCTATCTAATTTTGTTAAGTACATATTGACAATATACATACAGTAGATATATGTATATACATAAGATGGGTACTGATAAGAGGGAAGATTAGGGGCTGGTGCGCTTACGCACACCCCTTACTGACCTCTTAGGAATCGGGTGAGGTCAACAGTGAACAGTAAGGGTAAAGTTTTGGGATGCCTGCAAAACTAGTGCCACGCTCTCTGGGCCCACCTAGCGGGAGGCACTGTTGCTGCTGGCTGGGACAGCAAGATTTGGCTTCTGCACATTGATTGATTGATTGATTGATTGATTGATTGATTGATTTGATTTGATTTGATTTGATTTGTATGCCGCTCCTCTCTGTAAACTCGGAAGACATGCGCAGAAGCTGAATCTTTCGTGCACGACTGACCGTGATGAACCGGCACGCTCAGGTCAATTTCCACCGGTGGAACGGCGGGGTTTTTAAAATAAAAAATAAGATCAATAGATTTTTTTAAAAAATTATTTCTATGACCAATTTCACTGCCATAATGTTTCCACACAGGAACAAGAACAGGAATTTGTTATAGTGTTTGCCATGGTAATAAAGATAAATTGGGTATTGTATGGAACCTTTATATCAGAACAAGACCTTTTAGAAACTTTAGTTTCCTGTAGCTCCTTTGCTGGCTTAAATGTGCAAATCTCAATATGGTGCTACTATCATATTTTGGTTGACTTTTGGTGCAACCTGAAACCGTCCCACGCCGTTCCACATCCAGCCCACCTCTGCACACAAACCCTTTCTCCATGCAAACCAAAAAAAAGGTTCTCTACCACTGTCTTGGGTAAATAAATAATGATGGCTCCTCCTTTACACTGTGCTGAGGACCCCTGAACACAGCGTCAAGCAGTTATGTGTGCATTTATTTGTTTTCACTTAGTTATATAACAGGAACCTGGCACACAACAGATAAGGTATGTAGAAAATAGAAAAATACTCGAGCACTCCTTCCGTTGTTTTGGTTGCATGCTTAACCCACAGGTGAGTGGTTTCACTATCCATTGCCTCGAGGGCCTGCTGAGGCCTCAACTTCAACAATATGCACTTTTCAACCATTCAACACATCCATCAGATTCCTGATCAACAACTC
>NC_091952.1:7981780-8006780 GCF_031021105.1 Erythrolamprus reginae | reverse complement strand
AAGGCTATAAAAATCCTTGGTGAGAGTACAGTTTTCCTTGTTCTAGTTTATTAATTCAATGTGATAGTTTCAGCCTGAGCAAAAGTGAGTTCCCTTGTGCTTTAAACCACATTCTTCCTTCCCCTTCTGGTAAGGCATTAAATCGTCCGAGCAAATCATCAGACAGGATTAAATAGACCCAGCACGAGAGTTGAAATATTCAAGTTGTCTCCCGAGATCAACTATCAGGAACAAGCCCAGGGTCCTACAGTCTAGAGCTGGAGTCTCCAAACTTGGGAACTTTATGTCTTGGGGACTTCAACTCCCAGAATTCCTGAGCCAGAGATGGCTGGCAGTCCTCACTCCCAAACCGGTGCTCGGGTTGCCATAGACTGCAAACAAAAAATCCTCTGGGCATGCCAAAAGGCTTCTGCGCATGCGCAGAGGATCATTTCCGGAAAGTGAAATGTGCAGTTTCGTCGCAATGCAAACCAGTAGGGAAGGTAAATAGAACCAGTGATGGGCCCCACCCAGTACGGATGGGATTGGGGATCTGTTAGCAGGGTTTTTTTATGGGTTCTGGAAGCCAGCTTGGCTATGCATGTGCCTGACATGTGTACATGTGCCTCCACGTGAGATTTTGCTTCTGCACATGCGCCTGAAGCGAAATATCACACAAGGATGCTGACGCGGGTGGGATTTCGACAATTTTTGCAGAAGCAACCCCCCCCCATGCTCAGAAGCAAAAAAAGGACAAACATTGATAAAATCTCATGTGCACAAGCATCTTTGCACATGTACAGAAAACATAGAATTATAGGAACATAAGAACATAGAAACATAGGAACAGAAACATAGGAACATAGGAACATAGGAACATAGGAACATAGGAACATAGGAACATAGGAACATAGGAACATAGGAACATAGGAACATAGGAACATAGGAACATAGGAACATAGGAACATAGGAACATAGGAACATAGGAACAGAAACATAGGAACATAGGAACATAGGAACATAGGAACATAGGAACATAGGAACATAGGAACATAGGAACATAGGAACATAGGAACATAGGAACATAGGAACATAGGAACATAGGAACATAGGAACATAGGAACATAGGAACATAGGAACAGGAACAGAAACATAGGAACAGAAACATAGAAACATAGAAACATAGGAACATAGGAACATAGAAACATAGAAACATAGAAACATAGAAACATAGAAACATAGAAACATAGAAACATAGAAACATAGAAACATAGAAACATAGAAACATAGAAACATAGAAACATAGAAACATAGAAACATAGAAACATAGAAACATAGAAACATAGAAACATAGAAACATAGAAACATAGGAACAGAAACATAGGAACATAGGAACATAGGAACATAGGAACATAGGAACATAGGGACATAGATAGAAACATAGAAGATTGACGACAGAAAAAGACCCCCTGGTCCATTTAGTCTGCTCTTATACTATTTCCTGTATTTTATCTTAGGATGGATATATGTTTGAATATACCAGGCATGTTTGAATTCAGTTACTCTGGATTTACCAACCACGTCTGCTGGAAGTTTGTTCTAAGCATCTACTACTCTTTCAGTCAAATAATATTTTCTCACATTGCTTCTGATCTTTCCACCAACCTCAGATTGTGCCCCCTGGTTCTTGGGTTCACTTTCCTATTAAAAACACTTCTCTCCCAAACCTTATTTAATCCTTTAACATATTTAAATGTTTCCATCATGTCCCCCCTTTCCCTTCTGTCCTCCAGACTATGCAGATTGAGTTCATTAAGTCTTTCCTGATAAATTTTATACTTAAGACCTTCCACCATTTTTGTAGCCCGTCTTTGGACCCGTTCAATTTTATCCATATCGTTTTGTAGGTGAGGTCTCCAGAACTGAACACAGTATTTCAAATGGGGTCTCACCAGCGCTCTATACAGCGGGATCACAATCTCCCTCTTCCTGCTTGTTATACGTCTTTCTATACAGCCAAGCATCCTACTCGCTTTCCCTACTGCCTGACCGCACCGTTCTCCCAATTGGAGACTGTCAGAAATCACTACTCCTAAACCCTTCTCTTCTGAAGTTTTTGCTAACTCCCAATACAATACTTTCCTTCAGAAGTTTTGGGTGCTCATTCAGTGGAGGTTTTTAAGAAGACACATGGACAGCCACTTGTCTCAAATTGAATAGGATCTCCTGTTTGAACAGGGGGTATGACTAGATGACCTCCAAGGCCCCTTCCAGCTCTATTCTGATTGATTCAAGCATGGATGGCTGAGGAATTCCAGGTTTCTGGAGTTTAAGTCCACAAAGTCTTAAAGCAACCAGGTTTGGAGAGCCCTGTACTAAAGAGAGGAATTGAAATAAAAAGTTTCGGGTGGAAACATTCCCTGCAGGGTATTAATGAAACACATCTGTTCAACCTTCCTAGGAAATGGGCTTGGGGCTATCAGCAGCATTGGCTCCTTATGAGGGCATGCTTGTGTGCATCGCTAAATGTGCGCTAGAGAATATAGCAGCATAATCTGTTATAACAGGAGAGTATTCTTCACCTCCGAAACTAGAGTAGAGTAGAGTAGAATGTTCTTTCTGCGCCAGCTCAGGAAGCTCAAACTGCCCAAGGAGCTGCTGATTCAGTTCTACAGAGGAATCATTGAGTCTGTCATCTGCACCTCTATAACTGCCTGGTTTGGTGCTGCAACCCAGCAAGACCGACAGACTTCAGAGGAGAAACAGAATTGCAGAAAAAACAATTGCTGCCAATCTGCTTTCCATTGAGGACCTGTATACTGCACGAGTCAAAAAGAGGACAGGTAAAATATTTACTGACCCCTCACATCCTGGACACAAATTGTTTCAACTCCTACCCTCAAAACGTTGCTACGGAGCACTGCACACCAAGACAACTAGACACAAGAACAGTTTTTTTCCCGAACGCCATCACTCTACTAAACAAATAATTCCCTCAACACTGTCAGACTTTCTACTAAATCTGCACTTCTATTCTACTAGTTTTTCTCATCATTCCTTTCACCCATTTCCTCCCATGTTGACTGTATGACTGTAACTTGTTGCGTATAGGAACATAGGAACATGAGTCTTCGGAGAGGGGCGGCATACAAATCTAAGTAATAAATAAATAAAATAAATAAAAATAAAAGTATATCCTAAGATTTTTATTAATATTGCTTCTTCATTGCTTATTTGACCCCTATGACAATCATTAAGTGTTGTACCACATGATTCTTGACAAATTTATATTTTATTTTATGTACGTTGAGAGCATATGCACCAAGGCAAATTCCTTGTGTGTCCAATCACACCTGGCCAATAAAATTCTATTCTATTCTATTCATTCATTCATTTATTTATTTTATTTATTAGATTTGTATACCGCCCCTCTCCGTAGACTCAGGGCGGCTCACAACAACAATAGAAAACAGTTCATAACAAATCTAATAATTTTAATGATTAAAAAAGAAAACATTAAAATCCCCGTTATTAAAACATACATGCACACAGACATACCATACTTAAATTGTATAGGCCCGGGGGTGATGATTCAATTCCCCCATGCCTGACAGCAAAGGTGGGTTTTAAGGAGTTTGCGAAAGGCAAGGAGGGTGGGGGCAGTTCTAATCTCCGGGGGGAGCTGGTTCCAGAGGGTTGGGGCCGTCACAGAGAAGGCTCTTCCCCTGGGGCTCGCCAAATGAGATTGTTTAGTCGACGGGACCTGGAGAAGGCTAACTCTGTGGGACTTAATTGGTCGCTGGGATTCGTGCGGCAGAAGGCGGTCCCGGAGATAATGTCTGAATGTGAACTGAAATCTACTACAATCTACATTTCTATGAACAAATGTAGAATTTACATTTCTATGAACAGAAGTGGCTTTTTCCAAACCATGTCCAGATTTATCAGACAAATGGCCCTTTGAATTCATCCAAATGCCTACATCCATTAATTAATTATCTGTCTGGATTGAAATTCAATTTCCTGAACTGAACCATTCTTCTGAATTGGGTTTAAGTTGTGAGTGGTCCACATCGGGCTCAGCTGATCACAGATTTCAAGGATCAAGCGATGGAGGAGTACTGTTCTTGCTATCTGATTCTGAGAGTGAGAGTGAAGGGAAGTTAGGGACTGAGGAACCACCAGAGACTGTAGCACCCCCAGTTATGGGACTTAGCAACAAGGGGAGAATCAGAGGAGACCTCCCCTATTAAATGCAAGGGTCAGGAGAATGTGTCAAAACATGAATATCTAAAAAGGAAGGGTTCCTTAATAGATCTGTGGGACACTTGGCCATGCCTTGCCAGTATATAAGGGACAGCTTTAGGGAAAGGGTGTGTGGCAAACAACGTTCGTGATAATGGCTGGATAAGATCCAGAGAAAAATGAACTTGTTGATGACCCTCACTCTGTCAAAGACCTTGGAGTACTCACATCCAATGACCTAAGTCCTAGAGCTCACTGTAACAACATTGCCAAAAAAAGCATTAAGAGTTGTCAATCTAATCTTATGTAGCTTCTTCTCTGGTAACATCGAACTGCTAACCAGAGCTTTCAAAACCTTTGTCAGATCAATTCTAGAATACAGCTCACCTGTACGCAACCCACATTGCCTATCAGACATTAATACAATTGAGAGTGTCCAGAAATATTTCACAAGGAGTGTCCTTCACTCCTCCTCTTGCAACAAAACTTCTTACTCCACCAGACTTGAAATACTGAAATTAGACAATGTAAAACTATGTCGCCTCCGAACTGATCTAACAATAGTTCACGAAATCATATACCAAAATGCTCTTCCTGTTAATAACTACTTCACCTTCAAACCCCAACAACACATGAGCATGTAATAGATTGAAACTCTATGTAAAATGTTCTAAACTCGACTGTAGAAAATACGACTTCAGCAATAGAGTGATCAACGCCTGGAATTCACTACCTGACTCTGTGGTTTCTTCTCCCAATCCCAAAATCTTCAACCTTAGATTGTCTACAGTTGACCTCTCCCCTTTTCTAAGAGTTCTGTAAGAGGCATGAATAAGTGGACCGTTGTGTACTACTGTCTTTTTTTATCATTACTTTCTGTTGTGTATACTCCCTTGCAGCTTGAGGAATGTTCAGATTCAGAGGATGAGTGGGATTTAGAGATCATAAATTTCCCTGTTAGAAACATAGAAACATAGAAGTCTGATGGCAGAGAAAGACCTCATGGTCCATCTAGTCTGCCCTTATACTATTTTCTGTATTTTATCTTAGGATGGATATATGTTTATCCCAGGCATGTTTAAATTCAGTTACTGTGGATTTATCTACCATGTCTGTTGTTCTACCAACAGTTAACAAGGTTAGTGAAGACCACGGAGCTAATGACATAGACATGAGTTCGGGTGACTCAAATGGGGGAGATAATAGATGGAGGGATGCTCGTTTCAGATGCTTTCATAGATGCTTGGAAGAAAGAGGGAGGATATATTAGAGAGTAATTAATTAATCAATTACCTCACATCCAGGTGTAAAATGGAAGAGAAGATGAATTCATTCAATCTTGCAATCTAGAGATGGTCACGTCCAGGACTTGCTCCGGAGCGTAAGCTATCATGTATGATTTATTACTTGCTTTTTTATGACTCCTGGCTAGCCCTGATTAGCCCATAAATTTTAGAATGACTTGTGGAATGTTTTTTATGCTAATGTTCGTTCGTTCGTTCGTTCGTTCATTCATTCATTCATTCATTTATTTATTTATTTATTTATTTATTTATTTATTTATTTATTTATTTATTTATTTATTTATTTATTTATTTATTTATTTATTTGGATTTGTATGCCGCCCTTCTCCAGGGTGGCTCACAGCATATATAAAAACAGAACAATAATATAAATCCATTTAATACTACATTTAAAACCAATCATGTAAATTCAAGTAAAAGAAAAACTTATCAACCAATCATTCAACAATCATACTTAAAACATTCATTGGTCAGGGAGAAGATCTAAAAGTCCCAAGCCTGGCAGCAAAGATGAGTTTTTAAGCTCTTTCAGAAGGCAAGGAGGGTAGGGGCAGTGCAAATCTCTGGGGGGGAGCTGATTCCAGAGGGGTGGGGCTCCCACAGAGAAGGCTCTTCCCCTAGGTCCCACCAGCTGACATTGTTTGGTCTATGGGACCCTAAGGAGGCCAACTCTGGACCTCACCGGTCGCTGGAATTCGTGCAGCAGAACGAATTATCTACTTAATTGCTGAGATAGAGATGAGGAGAGAAGAAAACTGCGTGCAAAGTTGATGTGTTAAAAGGAGAAATAAAGAGGATGTGTTTCACAATGAGACGCATTGAGAAATCATTTATTCCAAGTATTATCTGTATGAGCCTGAAATCAGAACAACGTTCTATGCTAGGTTTATATAAACTACTATCCTATACTTGTTCTGTCGGGCTCTCTGGTAGAATCCTCCCAACAATTCACAGGTACAAATTTCAGACACACACACGTTTGAAAATTCAAAACAATGTTCTTTATAATGAAAATTCACTTAAACGAAGCCCTCTTTTGGTATAGCAAAGAGCACTTATCTCCAAACAAACTGGTAATTTGTACAAGTCTCTTATCAGTTCTGTGATACTTAGCTTGCAGCTGTGAGGCAATTCAGTCCTTCTTTTTTCACAAAGTGAAACACACTTTGCCCTGGTTTAGTTTCACAACGGGGAAAAATCAGCACACAAAAAGTCAGTAAAGCAGTCACGAAACACAACGATCAGATAATCCTCCATAATGGCCAAACCCACAGGCTGCTATTTATAGCAGCCTCACTAATGACCACAGCCCCACCCAACCACAGGTGGCCTCATTTTCTTTGATAATAATCTCTCCGTTGTTGCTGCCTATGCATCGCTCTCCGCATGCGTGGCTGTATCATTAACTCTTGTTCCGAATCCAAGGAGGAGCTAGATAATTGATCTCCTTCTGAGCTGTCTGCCACACTCTCCTCTTCCCTGTCACTCATGTCTTCTTGGTCAGAGGAGCCTTCATCAGCAGATTCCACCGGGGGCAAAACAGGCCTGCAGCATGTGGATGTCTCCCCCACATCCACAGTCCTTGGGGCAGGAGCTGGGCCAGAGCTAACCACAACAATACTTGATTGACAAACAAACAAACGAATGAATAAGGGACAGCTTCAGGGCAAAGGGGTGTGCAAACAACATTCATGATAATGGCTGGATGAGATCTGGAGAAAAAATGAGTAGTATTGCTTTAAAAATCAGTTCTGAGCCGGTGTAGCAGCATCTCAGCAAAGTAAGTGTCCTTTGAAGCCCAGAAAACCACTTCAAAGGGGAATTATCTGCAAGGCAATTAGCTTAGAAACCCTGCCTGAATGGATCGGAAAATGCATATAGCTTTTTATATAACAAGACTTTTGTATATAATATAGATCTTAAAGTTTGAGACCTTGTTGTGTATTGCTTTTTTATTCACCGTTCTCGAGGCCAGATGGAACAGTTTCCATGGAGTTCCACGTTATTTTCATAATACTGTATAATAGGCTAGGTTTCGAGCTAAGTTAGGAAATAAGTGACTTTATTAAAGTTTTTCTGTATAATAAAAATTCCACGGTTGGAGCTCTATGGGCCATTTTCTCAGAGAACCTCTCTACAGTCTTCTATAAAATGTCTATTGCTTTTCTCCCAGATAAGTGGTAGCATTCAACTGTGTTTTTGGCTCAATTTATACCTTGTAGACGAGACTTTAGCTCTAATGGAGAATTTCTGGGTCACTCTGTCTACAAAATCTCAAGAGAAAAAAAGGCAAATCAGACACTGCACACTGTAAATAGAATGCAGTTTGCTATTTTACCTTTTTTTCCTTGAGATTTTCTATCTTTAGTAAATTATTTAAAATCACTTGTCATCATCTAAGTCCCATCTCGAAGCACTGGAATTAGCCTTACTGCCTTGCCAAACTATTTACCCATGTTATAAATATATTTTTAAGCGGAATTTAGAGCTGGGTTCTCGTCTTTCGAGGCTCAGACTCGTGAAACAGGGAAAGCACTGAGAATGGTATGCGTCAGTGAAGAGCTGCAAAAATTTTTTACTACCATACTGTGGGTGTGGCTTGTTTCGTGGGTGTGGCTTGCCAGGCATGTGACCAGGTGGGAGTGGCTTGATGATCATGTGACCAGGGTGGCTTAAAGGTCATGTGACTGGCTTAAAAATGGCCAACTTGACATCACTCAGTCAAGGGTTTGGATTAGGGTGCCTGGCCTCTCCTCACCTCAAAGAGATACAATTTCCCTATCTATTTACTATTACTGAACATCCAATTTATTTATTCATTCATTCATTCATTCATCTATCTATCTATCTATCTATCTATCTATCTATCTATCTATCTATCTATCTATCTATCTATCTATCTATTTATTTATTCTTTGTCCAATACACAATACATATGGAAGAGAATAGACATGAAGTAATATATATATAAAGATAATATGTAAAATAGAAGAGAAAATATATGAGAGGAAAAAAAAAATATGATATATGAGATAAAGGAAAGACAATTGGACAGGGGATGAAAGGCACACTAGTGCACTTATGTACGCCCCTCACTTGCCTCTTAGAAACCTGGAGAGGTCAATTGTGGATAGTCTAAGGGAGAAATGTTGAGGGTTAGGGGTTGACACTGTTGAGTCCGGGAATGAGTTCCACGCTTTGACAACTCGATTGTTAAAGTCATGTTTTTTACAGTCAAGTTTGGAGCGGTTAATATTAAGTTTGAATCTGTTGCGTGCTCTTGTGTTGTTGTGGTTGAAGCTGAAGTTGACTGGTAGGATGTTGCAGCATATGATCTTGCATTTTATACTCTTTAATTCTATGTATTATATGTCATATGTGTACATACATATTACACACAGGCACACAAAAATATACATTATCTACTATATAAACTGTATGTGTATGTACACACACACGCACATCTCTTCAAAAATTATACACATTGAACCTCATTTACTGCAATAGGAAAAACATATCCAGAGCCCAAAAGGGAAAAAAAGAAAAAAAATCAAAATATTTCTACTCGTAGGAGCCTGTCACTGACCAGGGCTTACCTGATAGCAGTCTTCCATTATTTATTTATTTCATTTATTTATTATTTGAGTTGAAAGGGACCTTGCAGGCCATCGAGTCCAACCCCCTGCCTAAGCAGGAAATCCTACACCTCCCCAGCCAAATGGTTGTCCAATCTCCTCTTGAAAACGTCCAGAGTTGGGCCATTCACAATCTCCGCTGGCAGGCCGTTCCACTGGTTGATCGCTCTGACCGTCAGGAAGTTCTTCCTTATTTCCAGGTTGAATCTCTCCTTGGTCAGCTTCCAGCCGTTGTTGCTTCTCTGGCCCTCTGGTGCCCTGGAGAATAGAGTGACCCCCTCCTCTCTGCAGCAACCCCTCAAGTACCTGTAGACTGCTATCGTGTGGCAGACTGCCAGGAGGACAAGGCCACTGGTACGCAGGATTCAGCAGACAGCCCAGGGGATTTGGCATGCAGTCCCTCAGACAGTCTTTTGTCCCTGGGTTCTTCTGCAGATCAATATATTGATCTGCGTAGCCGAAGAGCTATGCAAAGAAGGGATCGATTGAAGGAGTATTACAAGTCATAATAGTAGCACCTGGACTGGGTGTGGTTCTTATACTGAGGGCTGGGTGTGGTTCCCTTAATGACGGCTAAAGGGATAAAAGGGAACAAAGGCCAAGGCAAACTGTGGCTGTTTATCTGTGTTATTTTGTGGTTCCTGCTCTGAAGTTTATGTTCCGTGCCTTTGGAGTTTTCAACCCAGCTTTTTCAGACAAGTGGGAGGTGAAAACTCTGGGACTTGCTGTTTGCTCCAAAGATTCAAAGGACTCCTGAAACGTCTTTGTTCATTCCAGGCTGTCTTTGTTTGTTTTTTCCTGTGTTTTTGTATGCGTATGCGGCTGAAGTAAGCCTTGCATATCATTGTTTTCGGACACTACGAACTGTTTTGAGTAACCCGTTTTTGTTTATTTAATACAAGTTTGCTGATTAGCAGAGCACGTGTGTGTTTGATTTCTTTTCCTTGGACTGTGACGCATTGCCTGAGCCCAGTCAGGCAGAACATTGGTTATAGTTTTGTTTTTTAAAAAATGGTTATTTCTAATTTATGGTTGCATGTTCTAATTTATGGTTGAGTTGAGTCACCTTATAAATTCTTTAAGTTAGCAAACAAACAAATAATCCCACGTTGGGCAAATGCACGTTCTCTTAACTCATCACAGATACCTTCACTGTGTCACTGGTTTTGATGCAGCCTGCATAATTTCCAACCCCCAGCCTTTTCATGTTTACAAGCTATTACTGCAAGGAGCTTCGATTATGTGGAATCTTGAGTCACACAATTTTTCAGGTGGGTTTTGCTGGGACGTGAAAAGAGCAACAGAAGCCATAATGAGCCGCGGAGGCTCAGGGAGCATGAGTTGCAAAGGCCAAAATCAGACCGAGAGAGACATGGGCATAACTTGACTAATATTTCCACCAGGGAGCAAGAAAAACACTTTGGCAAAGCTTCAAAAAAGTTTCAACCCTCTGCACTTGGAAAGTCCCCCGAGACGAGGTCAGAATAGAACAGTGGCTACATGTTTTCCACAGGCTTTTAAACTAAGTTTCTCACAGTGGTGGGGGCCTTGCTGAACTCTGGGCTCGGTTGATTTCTTGCAGGCATTTCATTAGCCAACAAGGAGAGAAGCAAGTTGGAACTGGGGAGAAATTTTCTGACAGCTAGAACAATTAACCAGTGGAACAGCTTGCCTCCAGAAGTTGTGAGTGCTCCAACGCTGGGAGTTTTTAAGCAGATGTTAGATAACCATCAGTGTCAAAAAGTCTCAAAATGGGTGAACAGTGCAGTCAGGCGGTAGGGAAAGCAAGTAGGATGCTTGGCTGCATAGCTAGAGGTATAACAAGCAGGAAGAGGGAGATTATGATCCCGCTGTATAGAGCGCTGGTGAGACCACATTTGGAATACTGTGTTCAGTTCTGGAGACCTCACCTACAAAAAGATATTGACACAATTGAACGGGTCCAAAGACGGGCTACAAGAATGGTGGAAGGTCTTAAGCATAAAACATATCAGGAAAGACTTCATGAACTCAACCTGTATAGTCTGGAGGACAGAAGGAAAAGGGGGGACATGATCGAAACATTTAAATATGTTAAAGGGTTAAATAAGGTCCAGGAGGGAAGTGTTTTTAATAGGAAAGTGAACCCAAGAACAAGGGGACACAATTTGAAAGTTAGTTGGGGGAAAGATCAAAAGCAACATGAGGAAATATTATTTGACTGAAAGAGTAGTAGATCCTTGGAACAAACTTCCAGCAGATGTGGTTGGTAAATCCACAGTAACTGAATTTAAACATGCCTGGGATAAACATATATCCATCCTAAGATAAAATACAGGAAATAGTATAAGGGCAGACTAGATGAACCAAGAGGTCTTTTTCTGCCGTCAGTCTTCTATGTTTCTATGAATGTGTATAATTTTAGAAGAGCTGTGTGTGTTTGTGTGTGCATGTACATACACATACAGTTTATATAGTAGATAATGTATATGTTTGTGTACCTGTGTGTAATATGTATGTACACATGTGGCATATATACATAGAATTAAATAGCATATTTTGGATGTTCAATAATAGTAAATAGATAGGGAAATTGCATCTCTTTGAGGCGAGGAGAGGCCAGGCACCCTAACCCAAACCCTTGACGTGAGTGATGTCAAGTTAGCCACCTTTAAGTCAGTCACATGACCTTTAAGCCACCCCCTGGTCACATGATCATCAAGCCACTCCCACCTGATCACATGGCAGGCAAGCCACACCCACAAAATAAGCCACACCCACAGTGTGCTATAAAATGTTTTGCATCCCTTCACTGTTGGGGCTGGAAAAAAAATCAAACCAGCTTCCCTTGCCCCTTCACTTCATTTTTTTCATTTTGGAAGATTCCTAATTAATTTTTCTTTCTCGGGGGCTCTATATTTCTAATTCCACTCTGCTGATTGCAGCGGCATTGAACTGAAACCGGTGGAGCAAGAAACCACGGGTAAAATACCTGGGCCTGGATACCTCAGATAAGATAAAACAGCACTCAAAAAAGAGAAGCACTTTTTTCTTTTCTGTAAAAGAAAATCCAGGAGGAAATGAAAAAAACTGAAGAGCCGATAAAGAATGAAATTGCTAAGAAGAGGGATGGTTCCAAGTTTCATATTTTGGAAGCTTTGCGGGAAATGATACTGATAAAGAATAGCAGTAGGCATTCATCTTTCTAGACTTGTGAGCATTTTGTGATTGGGAAATAATATACTGCATCTCTTAAACTCCATTCGTATTATCTCCTATTTTAAACTTTGTTAATATCATCTCACTTCTTTCAATTATTCCCCATCTTTTTTCAAACCCTTATTTACTTATTTACGATACAATTCTACATCTATTTAACATACTTACATTCACTATTACACAGCTTCCTTTTATTTCCACTTTGCTAACCCATCATAAAATACATTCCACACTTCATAAAATCTCGAATCTTCCTTATTGTTTAATTCCAGGGTCATCTTATCGAGTCCTGCCCATTCATTTATTTTTAAATAGAGTTATAATAATAATAATAATAATAATAATAACAACAACAACAACAACAACAACAACAACAACAGAGTTGGAAGGGACCTTAGAGGTCATCTAGTCCAATCCCCTGCTTAAGCAGGAAAGCCTACACTACTTCAGACATCTTCTTAAAAACTTCCAGTATTGGGGCATTCACAACTTCTGGAGGCAAGCTGTTCCATGGATTAACTGTTATGACTGTCAGGAAATTTCTCCTAAGTTCTAAGTTACTTCTCTCCTTGTTTAGTTTCCACCCATTGCTTCTTGTTCTACCCTCAGGTGCTTTGGAGAATAGGAGAGGGGCGGCATACAAATCTGATAAATTGAATTGAATTGAATTTATACCCTCTTTGTGGCAACCCTTGAGATACTGGAACACTGCTATCATGTCTCCCCTGGTCCTTTTTTTCATTAAACTAGCCATGCCCAGTTCCTGCATCCTTTTTTCATATGTTTTAGCCATCCCCTAATCATTTTAGTCGCTCTTTTCTGCATTTTTTTCTAGAGTCTCCACAACCTTTTTGCATCGTGGCGACCAAAACTGAATGCAGGATTCCAAGTGTGACCTTACCAAGGCTTTATAAAGTGGTATTAACACTTTGTGTGTTCTTGATTCTATCCCTCTGTTAATGCAGCCTAGAACTGTGTTGGCTTTTTTGGCAGCTGTTATACACTGCTGGCTGATATTTAAATGGTTGTCCACTAGGACTAGTGGACAATTTAGTTCTATCTCTTCTGGCTTCCAATGCTGAGCAATACAAAAAAGGCTGTATAGAAACATAGAAGATTGATGGCAGAAAAAGACCTCATGGTCCATCTAGTCTGCCCTTATACTATTTCCTGCATTTTATCTTAGGATGGATATATGTTTATTCCAGGCATGTTTAAATTCAGTTCCTGTGGGTTTACCAACCACGTCTGCAGGAAGTTTGTTCCAAGCATCTACTACTCTTTCAGTCAAATAATATTTTCTCACATTGCTTCTGATCTTTCCCCCAACTAACCTCAGATTGTTCCCCCTTGTTCTTGGGTTCACTTTCCTATTAAAAACACTTCCCTCCTGAACCTTATTTAACCCTTTAACATATTTAAATGTTTCGATCCTGTCCCCCCTTTCCCTTCTGTCCTCCAGACTATGCAGATTGAGTCCATGAAGTCTTTCCTGATAAGTTTCATGCTTAAGGCCTTCCACCATTTTTGTAGCCCGTCTTTAGAGCCCATCAATTTTATTAATATCTTTTTGTAGGTGAGGTCTCCAGAACTGAACACAGTATTCAAAATGTGGTGTCAAATGTGGTATGATATTTATTTATTTATTTATTTATTTATTTATTTATTTATTTATTTGTTTGTTTGTTTGTTTGTTTGTTTATCTGTTTGTTTATCTGTATATCTATCTATATCTGTCTGTCTGTCTGTCTGTCTGTCTGTCTGTCTGTCTGTCTGTCTGTCTACCTCCATGGACAAAATTGAACGGGTCCAAAGACGGGCTACAAGAATGGTGGAAGGTCTTAAGCATAAAACGTATCAGGAAAGACTTCATGAACTCAATCTGTATAGTCTGGAAGACAGAAGGAAAAGGGGGGACATGATCGAAACATTTAAATATGTTAAAGGGTTAAATAAGGTCCAGGAGGGAAGTGTTTTTAACAGGAAAGTGAACACAAGAACAAGGGGACACAATCTGAAGTTAGTTGGGGGAAAGATCAAAGGCAACATGAGAAAGTATTATTTTACTGGAAGAGTAGTAGATCCTTGGAACAAACTTCCAGCAGACGTGGTTGGTAAATCCACAGTAACCGAATTTAAACATGCCTGGGATAAACATATATCCATTGTAAGATAAAATACAGGAAATAGTAAAAGGGCAGACTAGATGGACCATGGGGTCTTTTTCTG
Source organism: Erythrolamprus reginae (assembly GCF_031021105.1). Classification (NCBI taxonomy): domain Eukaryota; kingdom Metazoa; phylum Chordata; class Lepidosauria; order Squamata; family Dipsadidae; genus Erythrolamprus; species Erythrolamprus reginae. Next base: position 7,992,190 of record NC_091952.1, on the reverse strand, counting down.
CCGTCAGTCTTCTATGTTTCTATGTTTCTATGTTTCTACCTACCTTCCTACCTACCTATCTATCTATTAAATTTGTATGCCGCCCCTCTCCGTAGACTCGGGGCGGCTCACAGCAATAGCAAAAAACAATGTATAACAAATCTAATATTTAAAAATATCTAAAACCCCCTTATTTAAAAACCCGACATACACACAAACATATCATGCATAAACTATATATATAGTTATGTAATATAACTATATATATATTATAATAATGTTTCCCCCCACACACACTTTTTGTTCTATTATCCCAGGTAGAAAGATTTACGGTTTCATACCTAATTTTTGCATAGTAATTTCCTGTACAACATCCAGGTTCCAAGTGGAAAATTGTATCCACACAATTACTGTAACAAGTGCCTCTCGCTTGCTCTCACTCTTCGGGCCAACTGAATGCCAGCCACAAAATAAGCAACTCCTGCTGTGTCCACCCACTTTAACAAGAAAGTAGTTGGGGGGGGACGACTTATTTTTTGGGTGGGTGGGTGGGCTTATTTCAGTACATGCACTGAGAAGCCTGATTGGTATTATTTTCAGGGAAACAGGCTACAGGCAGTCCTCGACTTACAACGACTCATTTAGTGACCGTTCAAAGGTACAACAGCACGCAAAAAAGTGACTGGTGACCATTTTTTTCACACTTACGACTGTTGCAGCCCCATATGCTCACATGATTAAAATTCAGACCCTTGGCAACCAAACTCCTATTTATGATGGTCGCGGCGTCCCAGGGTCACATGATCTCCTTCCGACCAGCCAAGTCAACGGGGCAAGCAAATTCACTTAACAGCCATGTTCCTCACTTAACAACTGCAGTGATTCCCTTGACAACTGTGACTAGAAATGGGGCCAAACTCACATAACAATTAGTGTTGGGTGAAACGAACCTGCAAAGTTTGGGTTCGTACCGAAATTTATGCGGTTCGGTATACCGAACCTGAACCTGATTTTTTGTGAAAGTTCGGCAAAGGTTTGGGTTCGGGACAGCGCCAGGAAGCGCCGCCACCCAGCTGTCACCTTCCGAAACAGCCAGGGAGCTGTCGGCCGGTCGGGAGGCAAAAAAGGAGGTGGGGAATCCCACTAGGAGATTCCAGGGGCGGAGCTTTGAAGTCAGTGAGACATCCTTCCTGGCCGGCTGAAACGGGGACTCCAGGAAGGACGACTCAGTGACGTCAAAGCTCCGCCCCTGGAATCCCCTCGTGGGATTCCCCACCTCCTTTTGCACCTCCTGACCGGCCGACAGCTCCCTGGCTGTTCTGGGAAGTGCTGCTGCCCAGCTGTCACCTTCAGAAATAGCCGGTACACTTCTTGGAGTTCTCCCGAAAGCCGAACCCAGAAGTTTGGCAAAAGTTGGGGTTCGGGAGAGCACCGGGAAGCACCCCGACTGTTCCGGAAGGTGACAACTGGGCGGTGGTGCTTCCTGGCACTTTCCCGAGCGCCGAACTCGGTTGTTCGGCAAAGGTTCGGGTTCGGGTGCCGAACCTGAACTTTTTAAAAAATTGGGTTGGGTTCGCCCAACACTTAATAACAACCAAAATTTCAGACTGAATTGTGATTGTAAGTTGAGGACAATCACGTATGGATGTTACGTCTTGTTCTGTCGAGCTCTCTGGTAGAATCCTCCCGAAAATGCACAGATACAATTTCAGACACACACACGTTTGAAAATTCAAAACAATGTTCTTTATACTGAAAATGCAAATAAACGAAGCACTCTTTTTGTATAGCAAAGAGCACTCGTCTCCAAACAAACTGGTAATTTGTACAAGTCCCTTCTCAGTTCTGTGATACTTAGCTTGCAGCTGTGAGGCAATTCACAGTCCTTCTTCTTCCACAAAGTGAAACACACTTTGCTCTGGTTTAGTTTCAAAGTGGGGAAAAATCAGCACACAAAGGTCAAAGTCAGTAAAGCAGTCATGAAACACAAAGATCAGATAATCCTCCACAATGGCCAAACCCACAGGCTGCTCTTTATAGCAGCCTCACTAATTACCACAGCCCCACCCAACCATAGGTGGCCTCATTTTCTTCGATAATAATCTCTCAGTTGTTGTTGCCTATGTATCGCTCTCCACATGCGTGGCTGTATCATTAACTCTTGTTCCGAATCCAAGGAGGAGCTAGATAATTGATCTCCTTCTGAGCTGTCTGCCACACTCTCCTCCTCCCTGTCACTCATGTCTTCTTGGTCAGAGGAGCCTTCATCAGCAGATTCCACCGGGAGCAAAACAGGCCTGCAGCATGTGGATGTTTCCCCCACATCCACAGTCCTTGGGGCAGGAGCTGGGCCAGAGCTAACCACAACACCTCTTGTACACCTTCTCTTAAAGACTCTTTAAACCTGTTAAGGAGTACGCAAAGTGACCCCTGAGTTATCAAGGATACACATACGCAGCGGTGGGCTACTACCTGGATGGGGGGAATGCGGTGGGGTAGCAAAAATTGGAGCTCCACCCCAGAGCACCCAATTTGCACTGAAAGACGTTGAAAGAAAATGCAGGGCGTCCTGCATAAGCCAGGCCCACAGTGTGGTAGTAAAAATTTTGATAGCCCTTCATTGCTCATATGCAAAGGAAACGTGGAATTCTAACAGATATCCAGCAGATAGTCAGGAGATATGAGTAATGGTGCAGTCATAAAAAGTGTATAAAATTACATTAAAGTGTATAAAATAAACAGTCCAGTCATGCATAGTGATGGGTGAACCCTCCCATGAAGAGATTCCGGGGACGGAGCTTTGACATCACTGGCAGGTTCCATGGAATCCAGGAAGTGATCACCTTGGCGTCCTTAGCAACCTGCCGGTAACGTCAAAGCTCCAAACGCCGAACACGACCCCGAACTTTGCCCGAAGTTTGAAAAAATTTCGTGTTCGTGTTCGACATACTGAACAACGCAAAATTCGGTGCGGACCTGAATTGTGCGAGTTCAGTTCGCCCATCACTAGTCATGCAGAGTCAAATCAGTCATTATCTCTCAATATATTAACAATAGCATAAACCTTTTCTGTAGCATTGAACTCACAGTTCTTACTACAGCAGTCACAATTAGAATTGGGCAAACCCAACGAAGTTTGGTCAGCGAACTCACCTGAACTTTGCCGTGAAGTTCGGGTGAGTTCGCCGAACACGAACCTGAACTTTTGCTTGCAGCAAGCTGATGCGGCATCCTTTTCTGTAAAAATAAACAAGGAGGTGGGGAATTCCCCACCTCCTTTTGCTTCCTTTTATTTTTACGGAAAAGGATGCCCCCAGCGGGTTGCTGCAAGTAAAAGGAGGTGGGAAATCCCACGAAGGGATTCCAGGGGCGGGGCTTTGACATCACGGAGACTCCTTCCTCCCCGTTTTGGCTGGCCAGGAAGTAGTTTCCGTGATGTCAAAGCCCCGCCCTCAGAATCCCTTCGTGGGATTTCCCACCTCCTTTCGCTTGCAGTGCCGCAAGCAAAAGGAGGTGGGAAATCCCACAATGGGATTCCCCACTCTCCTCCCGGGTGGCGGCATTTCGCGGTGTTCAGCCGAACCCAAACCCAAACTTTACTTGAACTTTAAAAAATGTTCGGGTTCGGGTTTGGCATGCCGAACACTGCAAAGTTCAGCACGATCCTGAACTTTGCAGTTTCGGTTCGCCCAACACTAGTCACAATGAATCAGCACAAAAATGAGCAGAACAACACAGAGAGAAAGATTCACGCTTCTGGCGCCCTCTTGTGGCAATTCCCAACACTAACTCTTAAAGCTATAGTGCTTCAATACAAACAAGAATTCATTGTTAGCTTGTTTATATATTACCAAACCCAACTGTTATGCACATAATACTAGCAAATCCTCTCTGACATCTCCAGATCAGTAGATTTTTTAAAAAAGTATCTAGTTAAAACATTGTATGATAAATTATACCCTCAGACCTACCAACCGGTTCCAGATACTGAATCTGATACATTTTTTAAATATAATTGCATCATTTTTCAGATGTTTGCTGTTTCTCGAGAACCTTTCAGATGGTATGACTAATGACTCCTTACACATTTAACAACAACAACAACAAAGGAACGGAAGGAGAAGAAGAATCAGACCATGGTAGCTCACTAATCAAAGCCATTTGACTTGCTTTAAAAATTCTTAGCTTAGGATGGAAGCAATGGAGAAGCCGAAGATAAGGGCTGTACGGATGTTCTCGGGGGGATGACACTTCTGCAAAGCCCTGAAAGAAGTTTTAATTGAGGTTCTACACTAAAGCAGCACAACTCTCTGCCATTGGTTAGACCAGAGCAAACTTACTAGAATTAGAATTTATTTATTGCGATTTATTTATTTATTGCGATTTATTTGTTTATTGCAATTTATTTATTTATTTATTTATTTATTTGTTTGTTTATTTATTTATGGAATGGAATGGAATGGAATAATTAGGAGAGGAGAGAATAGGAATATAATACAGTAGAATAGAGTAGAACACAACAGAAGAGAACAATTAGAAGAAGAGAGGAGAGAAGAAAAGAGAACAAGGAATAGAATAGAATAGATAGAAGAAGAGCAGAGAGAAGAGAATAAAGAATAGAATAGAATAGTTGGAAGAGGAGTGGAAAAAAGAGAATAAAGACTAGACTAGACTAGACTAGACTAGAATAGAATAGAATAGAATAGAATAGAATAGTTGGAAGAGGAGCGGAAAGAAGAGAATAAAGACTAGACTAGACTAGACTAGACTAGACTAGACTAGACTAGAATAGAATAGAATAGAATAGAATAGAATAGAATAGAATAGTTGGAAGAGGAGCGGAAAGAAGAGAATAAAGAAGACTAGACTAGACTAGACTAGACTAGACTAGACTAGAATAGAATAGAATAGAATAGTTAGAAGTGGAGCGGAGAGAAGAGAATAAAGGACTAGACTAGACTAGACTAGAATAGAATAGAACAGAAAAAAATAGAATAGAATGGAATGGAATGAAATGAAATGAAATGGAATACCAGAATTGGAAGGGACCTTGGCGGTCTTCTAGTCCAACCCTCTGCTTAGGCAGGAAACTGTATACCACTTCAGACAAATGGCTGTTCAATTTCTTCTTAAAAATTCCCCGTGTTGTAAAATTCACAGCTTCTGTAGGCAAGCTGTCCCACTGACTCTTCAAATACATTTATTGGTGTTTTAACCTCTATACCAAAATCTTTTATTAATTGTTGCATCCACATTAACTTGCAGTATGCCTCTGACAGTGCAGAATATTTGGCTTCAGCTGTGGATAGACTTATAGATAGTGATAGGCGAACCTAACGGTGTTGGGGTTCAGCAAGTTTGGAGGAACTTTATGCAAAATTCGGCCGAACCCGAACCAAACCTGAACCCAAACCCGAATGGGGAATCCCACCAAGAGATTCTGGGGGGCGGAGCTTTGACATCACCGGCAGGTTGCTAAGGACACCAAACATGCTTATTTTTAAGTGAAAGGACTGCCCTTTGCTTGCAGCTCCACTGCGGTGTCCTTTCATGTAAAAATAACAATGATCCCCTTATATAGAGCGCTGGTGAGACCACATTTGGAGTACTGTGTTCAGTTCTGGAGACCTCACCTACAAAAAGATATTGACAAAATTGAACGGGTCCAAAGACGGGCTACAAGAATGGTGGAAGGTCTTAAGCATAAAACGTATCAGGAAAGACTTAATGAACTCAATCTGTATAGTCTGGAAGACAGAAGGAAAAGGGGGGACATGATCGAAACATTTAAATATGTTAAAGGGTTAAATAGGGTTCAGGAGGGAAGTGTTTTTAACAGGAAAGTGAACACAAGAACAAGGGGACACAATCTGAAGTTAGTTGGGGGAAAGATCAAAGGCAACATGAGAAAATATTATTTTACTGAAAGAGTAGTAGATCCTTGGAACAAACTTCCAGCAGACGTGGTTGGTAAATCCACAGTAACCGAATTTAAACATGCCTGGGATAAACATATATCCATTGTAAGATAAAATACAGGAAATAGTAAAAGGGCAGACTAGATGGACCATGGGGTCTTTTTCTGCCGTCAGTCTTCTATGTTTCTATGTTTCTATTTTTACGTGAAGACCTCCCTTTGAAGGAGCTGGGGAATCCCTCCCATGAAGAGGTGCAAGCAGAAGCCCTGGGTGGAAGCGGCGCTGGCAGCATTTATGCTTCTGGCAGCACCCGTTCGCCTAGCTACCCAACCTGAGGTGGAGGGGATGATCCAGGAAGAGAGTGCGGGAAACATGAAGCAAATTGTCACCCCAGCGAGCAACACTGGTAAGGTTGCAAGTCGAGGACTTAACAGTTCACTTGAACGATGATGATCGTTCAAGCCACTCCCACCTGGTCACATGGCCGGCAAGCCACTCCTACCCAGTTGCATGACCATTAAGCCACACCCACAAAATAATCCACACCCACAGTGTGGCAATGAAAATTTTGGCTGCCCATTACTGCTCTAAACTGCACAGAATCTTTGCAGAATAATTTATTTATAGAAACATAGAAGACTGACGGCAGAAAAAGACCCCATGGTCCATCTAGTCTGCCCTTTTACTATTTCCTGTATTTTATCTTACAATGGATATATGTTTATCCCAGGCATGTTTAAATTCGGTTACTGTGGATTTACCAACCACGTCTGCTGGAAGTTTGTTCCAAGGATCTACTACTCTTTCAGTAAAATAATACTTTCTCATGTTGCCTTTGATCTTTCCCCCAACTAACTTCAGATTGTGTCCCCTTGTTCTTGTGTTCACTTTCCTGTTAAAAACACTTCCCTCCTGAACCCTATTTAACCCTTTAACATATTTAAATGTTTCGATCATGTCCCCCCTTTTCCTTCTGTCTTCCAGACTATACAGATTGAGTTCATTAAGTCTTTCCTGATACGTTTTATACTTCAGACCTTCCACCATTCTTGTAGCCCGTCTTTGGACCCGTTCAATTTTGTCAATATCTTTTTGTAGGTGAGGTCTCCAGAACTGAACACAGTACTCCAAATGTGGTCTCACCAGCGCTCTATATAAGGGGATCACAATCTCCCTCTTCCTGCTTGTTATACCTCTAGCTATGCAGCCAAGCATCCTACTTGCCTTTCCTACTGCCCGACCACACTGCTCACCCATTTTGAGACTGTCAGAAATCACTACCCCTAAATCCTTCTCTTCTGAAGTTTTTGCTAACACAGAACTGCCGATGCAATACTCAGATTTAGGATTCCTTTTCCCCAAGTGCATTATTTTACATTTGGAAACATTAAACTGCAGTTTCCATTGCTTTGACCATTTATCTAGTAACGCTAAATCATTTACCATATTACAGACCCCTCCAGGAATATCAACCCTATTGCACACTTTAGAGTCATCGGCAAATAGGCAAACCTTCCCTACCAAACCTTCCCCTATGTCACTCACAAACATATTAAAAAGAATAGGACCCAGAACAGACCCTTGTGGCACACCGCTTGTAACCTGTCTCTGCTCAGAATACTCACCATTAACAATAACTCTCTGATGTCTATGCTTCAGCCAGCTTGAAATCCACTGAACTATCCAGGGATTAAGTCCAATCTTCACTAATTTATCTATCAGCTCTTTATGTGGAACCGTATCAAAGGCTTTGCTGAAGTCCAGATAGGCAATATCCACGGCACCACCTTGATCCAACACCTTTGTGACATAGTCAAAGAACTCAATGAGATTAGTCTGACGCGATTTGCCTTCAGTAAAGCCATGCTGATTTGGGTCCAATAAGTTATTGTTTTTTAGATGCTGATTTATCCTCTTTTTGAGTAGAGTCTCCATCATTTTAACTACAACTGATGTCAAGCTAACTGGCCTGTAGTTTCCAGCTTCTTCTCTACTGCCCTTCTTGTGGATAGGCACAACACTGGCCATTCTCCAATCCTCAGGAACATCTCCTGTTAACAGGGATTGGTTAAACAAATCAGTCAGGGGGGTAGCAATGACAGATCTGAGTTCTTTAAGAACTCTGGGATGGATGCCATCTGGACCCATTGCCTTATTTATCTTTAATCTTTCAAGTTCTTCTAAGACATCGGCTTCTAAGATCACTGGAGCTGAATCTGTACAGCTGGAAGCAATGCTATATCCCTCTATAGTATTATTTTGTAAGGTGTCCTTTGAGAAAACTGAACAGAAGTAGCTATTGAAATGGTCAGCGATCTTCTTATTCCCATTAATGCATGTATTATTCCCGGTACTAAGCTTTGTGATGCTGCAGTTTTTCTTCTTCCTATCACTAATATATCTGAAGAAGGTTTTATCCCCCTTCTTTACAGATTTTGCTATTTCTTCCTCTTTTGAGGCTTTAGCAGCATATATTATCTGTTTCGCCTCCTTCTGTCTCATTTTATACACCTCTCTATCAGCTATACTTCCAGACTCTTTATACCTCCTATAGGCAGCCTTTTTTTCATTGACTATAGCCCTTACATCATTGCTAAACCATAGCGGTTTCTTCTTCCTTTTACTTTTAGTTACTTGCTTTACATAAAGTCTTGTGGCTTTTAAGATGGCCTTTTTTAATACAGTCCACTGGGTGCTCGCTCCTGCCATTTTATCCCTCCCCTTTAATTCATTATTTAAATATTCCCCCATTGCATTAAAATTTGTTTTTCTGAAATCCAATACTTTGGTTGCAGTATAGGATTGCAGTATAGGATTTCTTTATTTTATTTCTTTATTTTATTTACTTACTTATTTATTTATTTATTTATTTTGTCCAATACATAATACACTTTGAAGAGAATAGATATGTAATAATATAAATAAAGAAAAGAATAGAAGAAAAGATATAAAAGTATAGGTGAACATATTTGAAAGGAAGAAAAGATAAATGAGATAAGGAGAGACAATTGGACAGGGGATGGAAGGCACATTGGTGCACTTATGCACGCCCCTTACTGACCTCTAAGGAACCTGGAGAGGTCAATCGTGGATAGTCTAAGGGAGAAATGTCGGGGGTTAGGGGTTGACACTACTGAGTCAGGTAATGAGTTCCACGCTTCGACAACTCGGTTGCTGAAGTCATATTTTTTACAGTCAAGTTTGGAGCGGTTAATATTAAGTTTGAATCTGTTGTGTGCTCTTGTGTTCTTGCGATTGAAGCTGAAGTAGTCATTGACAGGTAGAATGTTGCAGCATATGATCTTGTGGGCAATACTTAGATCGTGTTTTAGGCGACGTAGTTCTAAACTTTCTAGACCTAGGATTGATAGCCTGCTTTCGTAGGATATTCTGTTTCGAGTGGAGGAGTGAAGGGCTCTTCTGGGGAAGTATTGACTTGTTTGCCGTCTGGAGTCCTTCAGGATTGGGCAGCAATCAAGTTAAATTAAACAAACAAATCTTAGCTAGAGATTCTCCCAAACCCTTGTTGACCCCCAGCAGTTCACCCCTGTTCAGACCTTCAGTTTAAAGGTTTGTTCCATTTGTAGTTGGGAAGCTTTGAACTGAAATTGTTGAATAGAAACATAGAAACATAGAAGACTGACAGCAGAAAAAGACCTCATGGTCCATCTAGTCTGCCCTTATACTATTTCCTGTATTTTATCTTACAATGGATATTTATTTATTTATTTATTTATTTATTTATTTATTTATTTATTTATTTATTTATTTATTTATTTATTTATTTATTTATTTATTTATTTATTTATTTATTTATTTATTTATTTATTTATTTATTTATTTATTTATTTATTTATTTATTTATTTATTTATTTATTTATTTATTTATTTATTTATTTATTTATTACTTACTTAGATTTGTATGCCGCCCCTCTCCGAAGACTCGGGGCGGCTCACAACACGTGTAAACAAATCATAAATAATCTGACAAATTTAAAATATTTAAAGATTTTTAAAAAGACCCCATATACTAACAGACATACACACAAGCATACCATATATAAATTAAACATGCCCAGGGGGAGATGTTTCAATTCCCCCATGCCTGACGGCAAAGGTGGGTTTTAAGGAGTTTACGGAAGGCAGGAAGAGTAGGGGCAGTTCTAATCTCCGGGGGGAGTTGGTTCCAGAGGGCCGGTGCCGCCACAGAGAAGGCTCTTCCCCTGGGGCCCGCCAACCGACATTGTTTAGTTGACGAGACCCGGAGAAGGCCCACTCTGTGGGACCTAATCGGTCGCTGGGATTCGTGCGGCAGGAGGCGGTCTCGGAGATATTCTGGTCCAATGCCATGAAGGGCTTTAAAGGTCATAACCAACACTTTGAATTGTGACTGGAAACTGATCGGCAGCCAATGCAGACTGCGGAGTGATGGTGAAACATGGGCATACCTAGGTAAGCCCATGACTGCTCTCACAGCTGCATTCTGCACGATCTGAAGTTTCCGAACACTTTT
>NC_091952.1:7941780-7976780 GCF_031021105.1 Erythrolamprus reginae | reverse complement strand
TTCCATTCCATTCTACCCTATCATCCTCTACCCTACCCCATTCCATTCTATTCCACCCTACGCCATTCCATTCCATTCAAAGATACGACTTCAGCAACAGAGTAATCAACACCTGGAATGCACTACCTGACTCTGTGGTTTCTACTCCCAACCCCCAAATCTTTAACCTTAGACTATCTACAATTGACCTCTCTCCCTTTCTAAAAGGTCTGTAAGGGGCGTGCATAAGCGCACCACTGTACCTACCGCCCCTGTTCTATTTTCTTCAATCACTTCTTTTTATCATTACTTATCTATAATTATTTATCTATATTTCTACCAATTACCACCCTATAATTGTTTGACTGAACAAACAAACAAACAAATACATACATACATACCCTACCCAATTCCATTCCATTCTTATCCTATCTCCTCCTGTTCTGTCCTATCTTACCTGACCTTACCCTATCCAACTCTACCCTACTCTTCTCTAGTCCACAATACTAACCATGGTTAATTGCATTCTGTGAATCCAACTGCTTTTTAACAGAGCTGTGTGAATGTAGCCCTAATGGTCACTTGCGCAGAAGACGTCTTGACTAGGATGCCCTGTAGCTTGTGTTGCCATCTTCTTTTATCGCAAATGGACACTCCCAGCACTCAACGTCTCTTCATCAACCTCTTTCCCCCAGAATTTAGTTTTCACCTTACATTGCCTCTGACTGTGGTGACCTATTCAGAGACTCATTTGCTACAAATGCATCCGTGTTCAGCTGCAATTTACAGCTAAGCCTTTAAATGGATTACATTTGCCAGGTGTGCTATCCAAGTTACCTCTATTATCAGGTCAAGCGAGGGACCATTCCCTTAATTCTGTAAAATGAATGAAGGCGACTTCATCTATTGCTTTCACTTGTTCATTATGAAAGATGGTACGGAGAGTCCTTGACGTACAAACTGCAAGTGAGCCCAAATTTCCCCTTGCTAAGAGGGACAGTTGTTAAGTGAGTTTTGCCCAATTGCTTGCTTGCTTCCTTGCTTGTTTGTTTGTTTCTTTATTTGTTTCTTTCTTTCTTTCTTTCTTTACTTACTTACTTACTTATTTGCTTACTTACTTACTTACTTATTTGCTTACTTACTTACTTTTTAAAAAAATTATTATCTATTTTATTTATTTATTCCTTCCTTCCTTCCTTCCTTCCTTCCTTCATTCATTCATTTGGGTTCTACATTTCCATATTTGGAATAATGTGTTCAGTTCTGGAGACCTCACCTACAAAAAGATATGGATAAAAGTAGAATGCTTGACTGCATAGCTAGAGGTATAACAAGCAGGAAGAGGGAGATTGTGATCCCGCTGTTTAGAGCTCTGATGAGACCCCATTTGGAGTACTGTGTTCAGTTCTGGAGACCTCGCCTACAAAAAGATATGGATAAAACTGAACGGGTCCAAAGACGGGCTACAAAAATGATGGAAGGTCTTAAGCATAAAACCTATCAGGAAAGACTTAATGAACTCAATCTGTATAGTCTAGAGGACAGAAGGAAAAGGGGGGACATGATCGAAACATTTAAATATGTTAAAGGGTTAAATAAGGTTCAGGAGGGAAGTGTTTTTAATAGGAAAGTGAACACAAGAACAAGGGGACACAATCTGAGGTTAGTTGGGGGAAAGTTCAAAAGCAACGTGAGAAAACATTATTTCACTGAAAGAGTAGTAGATGCTTGGAACAAACTTCCAGCAGACGTGGTTGGTAAATCCACAGTAACTGAATTTAAACATGCCTGGGATAAACATATATCCATCCTAAGATAAAATACAGGAAATAGTAAAAGGGCAGATTAGATGGACCATGAAGTCTTTTTCTGCCGTCAATCTTCTATGTTTTTATGTTTTTATGTTTCTATTTTTTTATGTTTGTTTCTATGTTTCTATGTTTCTATGTTTCTATGTTTCTATGTTTCTATGTTTCTATGTTTCTATGTTTCTATGTTTCTATGTTTCTATGTTTCTATGTTTCTATGTTTCTATGTTTCTGTTTCTATGTTTCTATGTTTCTATGTTTCTATGTTTCTATGTTTCTATGTTTCTATGTTTCTATGTTTCTATGTTGTTTCTATGTTGTTTCTATGTTTCTATGTTTCTATGTTTCTGTCTGTCTGTCTGTCTGTCTGTCTGTCTGTCTGTCTGTCTGTCTGTCTGTCTGTCTATCTATCTATCTATCTATCTATCTATCTATCTATCTATCTATCTATCTATCTATCTATCGCCCAATTCCTGAAGGACAGCTTCCAACAAATAAAAACAATTGCTAAAACAGTGTAAAACATTTCATTAACAAAACCCTATTAAAACATATATACTCTCTCAGTCACTCATCAATCATGGCACAATCATCAATGGTCTCATTGCAGATTCTGAAAAAGAGTCATAATTAAAGCTACTTTTTTTCAGTGCCGTTGTAACTTCGAACAGTCACTAAATGATGGTTGTAATCTGAGGATTACAGAGCCAAAAAATAAACCGACACTGGATTTGGCTGTTGCCAGAATTAGAATCAAAATACTACTATTTTTACTGACTTGCTTGCAGTTGTTTAAATACTGCCGGCAAGAGAAATACAATAGACACAATTAAGTTTGGACATTGATTTTTATAAAAAGCCCTTGAATTCTTTGCTAGTGGCCTCTTGGCTTTTCCATAAGAACATCTAATCTGAAATTTCTCGATTTCTCGGTGGCTCCAGAGAGGAGAGAAGAAGAAAAAAAGTAAAACAACAACAACAACAACAACAAAACAATGACTTTTGACTTTCTTTTCTGCAAATGTCAATGACCACTTCAGCTTCAACTGCAATAATACACGGGCACACAATAGATACAAACTCAAAGTAAACCGCTCCAAACTCGACGGCCGAAAATCCAATTTCAGCAACAGAGTGGTCAATACCTGGAATGCTCTACCTGGCTCTTTTGTTACTTCACCAAACACCCATAGTTTTGTTAATAATTCAAGCGCTCAATGTAAAAGTTGAAAGAAACAGTTTTTAAATCAGAAGCAAACCCACAAAATACACATTACCTTTTTTTCCCCAATAAATTTTATTAATTTTCGTAAAGTAGACAAAACTGACAAACATACATTTAACATAAAAATGGGGTTGCAACTTCCCCGCTTATTTTAGAAGTAAAATTTCGATACAGAAAATATAATACATTGTTAATACTATAACTCTACTTATTACTTTAAATGAAAAGAAGAAACTTGTTTAACCTTATATAATAAATCTTCATATATAAACTACATCCAACACAAAGTTTAAATCATATCCATAATTCTACAATTCTCCTATTATTTTTACTTTTACTTCTTCTTCTTATTTATCCATATATACACTTTATTCCAAATCTCATAAAATTCTGTTTCTTCTTGGTCTTTTAACCGTCTTGTCATCATATCCATCATATCCTTTTTTGACAGTCTCAAAATGGGGAAAGCAAGTAGAGTGCTTGGCTGCATAGCTGGAGGTATAACAAGCAGGAAGAGGGAGATTGTGATCCCGCTGTATAGAGCACTGGTGAGACCCCATTTGGAATACTGTGTCCAGTTCTGGAGACCTCACCTACAAAAAGAAATTGATAAAATTGAACGGGTCCAAAGATGGGCTACAAGAATGGTGGAAGGTCTTAAGCATAAAATTTATCAGGAGAGACTCAATGAACTCAATGTGTATAGTCTGGAGCACAGAAGGGAAAGGAGGGGACATGATCAAAACATTTCAATATGTTAAAAGGTTAAATAAGGTTCAGGAGGAAAGTGTTTTTAATAGGAAAGCGAACACAAAAACGAGCGGGCACAATCTGACGTTAGTTGGGGGAAAGATCAGAAGCAACGTGAGAAAATATTATTTTAGTGAAAGATGCTTTGGAACAAAGTTCCAGCAGATGTGGTTGGTAATTGAATTATTGAAACTAGACACAAGAACAGTTTTTTCCCCCGAACTCCATCACTCTGCTGAACAAATAATTCCCTCAACACTGTCAGACTTTTAACTAAATCTGCACTCCTATTTCTACTAGTTTTTTCTCATCATTCCTATCATCCTTTTCCTCCCGCTTAGGACTGTATGACTATAACTTGTTGCTTGTATCCTAAGGTTTTTATTAATATTGATTGTTTCTTCATTGCTTAGTTGACCCCTGTGACAATCATTAAGTGTTGTACCACATGATTCTTGACAAATGTATCTTTTTCTTTTATGTACGCTGAGAGCATCTGCACCAAGACAAATTCCTTGTGTGTCCAATCACACTTGGCCAATAAACTTCTATTCTATTCTATTCTATTCTATCTACTCTACTCCATCCCATCCCATCCCATCCTATTCTATTCTATTTTATTCTATTCAAACATGCCTGGGATAAACATATATCCATTCTAAGATAAAATACAGAAATAGTATAAGGGCAGACTAGATGGACCATGAGGTCTTTTTCTGCCGTCAGTCTTCTATGTTTCTATGGTTCAACAACAAGTAGCAGAAGCAAGAAACCGACTTCTTTCCTGGAATTCTTTCCTGGATTTTGAATGGAAGCACGTCTGACACCAAACTCAAACTCAACCCAGACAAGACGGAGTGGCTGTGGGTTTTGCCTCCCAAGGACAATTCTATCTGTCCGTCCATTACCCTGGGGGGGGAATTATTGACCCCCTCAGAGAGGGTCCGCAACTTGGGCGTCCTCCTCGATCCACAGCTCACATTAGAAAAACACCTTTCAGCTGTGGCGAGGGGGGCGTTTGCCCAGGTTCGCCTGGTGCGCCAGTTGCGGCCCTATTTGGACCGGGAGTCATTGCTCACAGTCACTCATGCCCTCATCACCTCGAGGCTCGACTACTGTAACGCTCTCTACATGGGGCTACCTTTGAAAAGTGTTCGGAAACTTCAGATCGTGCAGAATGCAGCTGCGAGAGCAATTATGGGCTTCTCCAAGTATGCCCATATCACTCCAACACTCCGCAGTCTGCATTGGCTGCCGATCAGTTTCCGGTCACAATTCAAAGTGTTGGTTATGACCTATAAAGCCCTTCATGGCACCGGACCAGAATATCTTCGGGACCGCCTCCTGCCGCACGAATCCCAGCGACCGGTTAGGTCCCACAGAGTTGGCCTTCTCCGGGTCCCGTCGACTAAACAATGTCGTCTGGCGGGACCCAGGGGAAGAGCCTTCTCTGTGGGGGCCCCGACCCTCTGGAACCCCCCTGAGATTAGGATTGCCCCCACCCTCCCTGCCTTTCGTAAACTCCTTAAGACCCACCTTTGCCGTCAGGCATGGGGGAACTAAAACACCTCCCCCTTGCCCATGTTGTTTTGTTGATTGATTGACTGTGTGCCTGTTTTTTATATATACTGTTTTTTATGAGATTATTAATTTCAATTGGAACTGGATGGGTGGGCATTGGATTTGGTATTGTGTACTGTACTGTTTTTTTTATTATTGTTGTGAGCTGCCCCGAGTTTGCGGAGAGGGGCGGCATATAAATCCAATAAACCTAAACCTAAACCTAAACCAAAGATTGTTGGGGCCAATATGCTGACTCCGTAAATGGCTTAGAGGGGGCTGTAAAGCCCTGTGAAGCAGTATGCAAATCTAAACGCTATTGTTAAGGGCTATAATTCACTTTTTTCAGTGCACCGTAACTTCAAATGAATGGTTGCAAGCCAACGGGTCGATGTTTTACAATGTAGCCAACGTATCAACGATTCATCATTTTATAAAAAAGTGGTTTTAAGTGGCTTTTAGATTTTTTTTTAGCGCCCCCCCCCCCCCCGAAATAATTTCCAACAATAGACAAAATCCAAAGTGCAGATGCAATTCCTCTCTAGGTTTTCATTGCCTTCAAAGAATGAAAGACAGCACTTGAGGCATACTGATCAGCCATTATCCCGCCCGAATCGACAGCAGACTTTCACAATGAAATGCAGTGCAAATTCGTAAATGGGATTTGAAAAGGTCACCCCCATGGGATTTCGCAATTGGATTCACGGAACCATCCCAATTAAGTTCACATTTGCAATTCTAGTTCAAAATCCTCCCCTTTCGAGTTAAATTTCTGAGTCACACATGCTATGAAACCTGCTTTTAAATACATTTGGGCAGGAAGGAAACCAAATACCTTCTGGGCTCTTTGGTAGAGAAAAAAAAGAGAGAGAGAAAGGCATAATGTTAATGGCTTCTTCAATTTATGGCGATTCAAAATGACACCCACATGAACACTTACTTCCAGTTTGGCCAAGTGATCATCCTGATGAGCTGGTATTCATTCTCCATCGCACAAATAATGCCTCTTTTAGCAAACTCTCAAGAGAGAGTCAAGAAGCATTCTCTAATGTGACCTGACTTAAATTATTCCCAACTGCTTCAGCAAAGGGGATATTCAGGCCGCAGGAGTTTAGCAGGGAAAGAGAACATGAAGAATTTGGGAATTAAATGGATTGGAGACTCATTTCTTTTTTAAAAAATTGATTTTTAATTCCAAGACAAGGACACATACAAAAACACACAACAAAAAAAGGAGCCCAAGCTACTTTTCAGAAGTCTAAGAAGTTTAAAAGAAGTCTTACAGATCATGTTAGCAGCTAAAAAAGCCAACACAATCCTAAACTGCATCAACAGGGGAATACACTCCAAGACCAGGGAAGTCTTAATACCACTCTACTACGCCCTGGTCCGACCACTCTGGAGTACTGTGTTCAATTCTGGTCACCACACTTCAAAAGAGACATTGAAACTCTGGAGAAGGTGCAGAAAAGAGCAACCAAGATGATTAAGGGACTGGAAACCAAGACTTACGAAGAGAGACTGAGGGAACTGGGCATGGATAGCCTAGAGAAAAGGAGGGCCAGAGCGGACATGATAGCAGTCTACAAGTATACGAGGGGATGTCACAGAGAGGAGGGGATCACTTTATTTTTCAGGGCACCAGAGTGCCGGACGAGGAACAATGGCTGGAAGCTGACCAAGGAAAGATTCAACATGGAGATAAGGAGGAACTTCCTGACGGTCAGAGCGATCAACCAATGGAACAACCTACCAGCGAACGTTATGAACTCCAACACTCTGGACATTTTAAAGAGAAGATTGAACTGCCACTTGACTGGTGTACTATACGGTTCCTGCTTGGGCAGGGGGTTGAACTTGATGGCCTTCATGGTCCCTTTCAACTCTAACAATAAAAAAATAATAAATAAATAAATATTAAGAAAAGGTAATATAAAGAGATAGTAAAAGGAAGAAAAAAAGTATAAACTATCACTAATTATTATTTACAAAAGTTCGCATAGTTTTGTGCCATCTGATATACATTTACAATTATTTACAATAGCATTCTTTTATCCAGCCACTCATAGAACTTGCACCAAATTTTGTAATAGTCAGATTCTTCTTGTCCCTTTAACCTCCTTTTCATCATGTCCAGGGACAATTCCATCTGTCCGTCCATTTCCCTGGGGGGGGAATCATTGACCCCCTCAGAGAGGGTCCGCAACTTGGGCGTCCTCTTCGATCCAGAGCTCACATTAGAGAAACATCTTTAGGCTGTGGCGAGGGGGGCATTTGCCCAGGTTCGCCTGGTGTACCAGTTGCGGCCCTATTTGGACCGGGACTCACTGCTCACAGTCACTCATGCCCTCATCACCTCGAGGCTCGACTACTGTAATGCTCTCTACATGGGGCTACCTTTGAAGAGTGTTCGGAAACTTCAGGTCGTGCAGAATGCAGCTGCGAGAGCAATCATGGGCTTTCCCAAATATGCCCATGCTACACCAACACTCCGCAGTCTGCATTGGTTGCCGATCAGTTTCCGGTCACAATTCAAAGTGTTGGTTATGACCTATAAAGCCCTTCATGGCTCCGGACCAGATTATCTCAGGGACCGCCTTCTGCCACACGAATCCCAGCGACCAGTTAGGTCCCACAGAGTGGGTCTTCTCCGGGTCCTGTCAACTAAACAATGTCGCTTGGTGGGACCCAGGGGAAGAGCCTTCTCTGTGGTGGCCCCAACCCTCTGGAACCAATTCCCCCCAGAGATTAGAATTGCCCCCACCCTCCTTGCCTTTCATAAGCTTCTTAAAACCCACCTCTGCCGCCAGGCATGGGGGAACTGAGATTCTCTTTCCCCCTAGACCTTTACAATTTTATGCACGGTATGTCTGTATGTATGTTTGGTTTTACAATAAGGGATTTTAACTGTTTTAATATTGAATTGTTATATGCTGTTTTTATTACTGTTGTTAGCTGCCCCTAGTCTACGGAGAGGGGCGGCATACAAATAAATAAATAAATAAATAAATAAATAAATAAATAAATAAATAAATAAATAAATAAATAAATAAATAAATAAATAAATAAATAAATAAATAAATAAATAAATAAATAAATAAATAAATAAATAAATAAATAAATAAATAAATAAATAAATAAATAAATAAATAAATAAATAAATAAATAAATAAATAAATAAATAAATAAATAAATAAATAAATAAATAAATCTTTCCATCTTTGAGCGTAGGCTACCCTGGCAGCCGTTAGAATATGCATTAGTAAATATTGGGGTTTTTTTTTTTGTACTTCTGGGTAGGAATTCCTAATAAAAAGAATTCTGGCGTCTTTTCTATTTCCTCCTGTACTGTCTCTTTTAACCACTTCTTGATTAAGTTCCAATAGTATTTGACTTTAGGGCAGGTCCACCATTGGTGATAATATGTTCATATCTCGCTTTTGCACTTCCAGCAATTCCAACTCATTTCTAAAAGGAAAAAGAATACTAATGGTAGGTTGAAAATGCCTGGCAAATCTCCTAAAATTTCCCCCTTTTTTTCTTTTCTTACATACTGTTAGTACTATGAACATAACTAGTTGAGTTTGGCAATATATAGAATAAACCAACAATGTATACTTACATGTATTAGAACACTGTTGCTTTAGGAGCTATTGTTATGAATTGCCATAAGAGGGCGCCAGAAGCGTGGCTACTCTCTGCTATTTTTGTTTTGTCTTTGTGATTATGCTATAGTAAGAACGGTGTGTTCCAATGATAATTTTATGTATTTGTAAGCTAGAAAAGTAAGCTTATAGTATTGTATATTTATTGAGGTGTAACTCAACCCTGACAAGACCGAGGGGCTGTGGGTTTTGCCTCCCAAGGACAATCCCATCTGTCTGTCCATTACCCGGAGGGGAGAACTATTGACCCCCTCAGAGAGGGTCCGCAACTTGGGCGTCCTCCTTGATCCACAGCTGACATTAGAACACCATCTTTCGGCTGTGGCGAGGGGGCCGTTTGCCCAGGTTCGCCTGGTGGACCAGTTGCGGCCCTATCTGGACCAGGAGTCACTGCTCACAGTCATTCATGCCCTCATCACCTCGAGGCTCAACTACTGTAATGCTCCGTACATGGGGCTACCTTTGAAAAGTGTTCAGAAACTCCAGATCGTGCAGAACGTGGCTGCGAGAGCAATCATGGGCTTCCTTCGATCTGCCCATGTTACATCAACACTCCGCAGCTTGAACTGGATGCCAATCAGTTTCCGGTCACAATTCAAAGTGTTGGTTATGACCTATAAAGCCCTTCATGGCATTGGACCAGAATATCTCCAGGACCGCCTTCTGCTGCATGAATCCCAGCTACCAATTAGGTCCCACAGAGTGGGCCTTCTCCGGGTTCTGTCAACTAAACAATGTCGCTTGGTGGGACCCAGGGGAAGAGCCTTTTCTGAGGCGGCCCCGGCCCTCTTGAATCAGCTTCCCCTGGAGATTATGACTGCTCCCACCCTCCTTGCCTTCCGCAAACTCCTGAAAACCCACCTAGGTCGCCAGGCATGGGGAAATTGATTCCCCCGGCTGTCCCGTGTTATGTATCGTTTGTTGAATTGTATGATTGTTTTTAATAAGAGTTTCTTAATGTGTTCTGGTTTTTAATGTTGGATTTGTAGATTGTACTGTTTATTGGAAGCCGCTCCGAAACCTTGGAGAGGGGCGGCATACAAATCTAATAAATAAATAATAAATAAATAAATTGACTGACTTAACTATGTATGACTAGGACTGTTTTTGAGTAAGATATTTGCTAAAGTAAATAATGTTTAAATAAATAATAAATAAATAATCTTCTTCTGAGCTGTCTGCCACACTCTCCTCCTCCCTGTCACTCATGTCTTCTTGGTCAGAGGAGCCTTCATCAGCAGATTCCACCGGGAGCAAAACAGTCCTGCGGCATGTGGATGTCTCCCCCACATCCACAGTCCTTGGGGCAGGAGCTGGGCCAGAGCTAACCACAAGAAATGGAAGCCCATGATTGCTCTCGCAGCTGCATTCTGCACGATCTGAAGTTTCCGAACACTTTGTTGTCTTGCTTGGCTATAATGCAAGGACTATCTAAACTAATGGGCAGTATTTCTCTAGAAATTGATGTTTTGGAGGTTGTTTGAAAAACCCTTTGTCAACTCTGAAGTGGGAACGTAGTTTTGGAAGAGAAAGGGCCATCTGCCTCTAATTGCATTTCTAAGAGTTTCCAGGAATATAATGGGACGTTGATTAAATCCACCCGCTAAATCCAAATGGCAATTATCAGTCTCACAAATTCAGGCAGGTTTTATTTATGATGGATGAATAGAAAACCTCGTTGGAAACTCCTTTGATTTACTGGAAAACTCTTCCAGGTGCTTTAGGGGATGTTAGCCAGGCAAGCAAATATTTCAGAATCGTCAGCCGTTCAGCAGCTTAACACATCGTTTCCAGTAAGAATAAAGTGGCCCGCCGACAGCCAAGGCAGCTGGTAGCAGATCCCTCCACAGGGATGGTGGTAGACTTTAGGAGAAACCTTCCCATCCTACCACCTCTCACAATAGTAGACAACACAGTATCAACAGTAGAGACTTTCAAATTTCTTTGTTCTATCATATATCAAGAACCTAAAACAGTCACCTAACATCAAAAACATCATCAAAAAAGCACAACAAAGAATGTTCTTTCTGTGCCAATTCAGGAAGCTCAAACTGCTCAAGGAGCTGTTGATCCAGTTCTACAGAGGAATCATCGAGTCTGTCATCTGCACCTCTATAACTGGTTCTGTTGCTTCTGCAACCCAACAGGACCGACACAGACTTCAGAGGAGAATCAGAACTGCAGAAAAAACAATGGCTGCCAACCTGCCTTCCATTGAGGACCTGGATACTGCACGAGTCAAAAAGAGGACAGGAAAGATATTTACTGACCCCTCGCATGCTGGACATAAACTGTTTCAACTCCTACCCTCAAAACGTCGCAACAAAGCACTGCACACCAAGACAACTAGACACAAGAACAGTTTTTTCCCCAAACGTCACCCTCTACTAAACAAATAATTCCCTCAACACTGTCAAACTATTCACTAAATCTGCACTTCTATTCTACTAGTTTTTCTCATCATTCCTATCCCCCATTTCCTCCCACTTAGGACAGTATGACTGTAACTTGTTGCTTGCATCCTAAGATTTTTATTAATATTGTTTCTTCATTGCTTATTTGACCCCTATGACAATCATTGTTTTGTACATCATGATTCTTGACAAATGTATATTTTCTTTTGTGTACACTGAGAGCATATGCACCGACAAATTTCTTGTGTGTCCAATCACACTTGGCCAATAAATTATTCTATTCTATTTGTTGTGGTTGGCTCTGGCCCAGCTCCTGCCCCAAGGACTGTGGATGTGGGGGAGACATCCACATGCCGCAGGCCTGTTTTGCTCCCGGTGGAAACTGCTGATGAAGGCTCCTCTGACCAAGAAGACATGAGTGACAGGGAGGAGGAGAGTGTGGCAGACAGCTCAGAAGGAGATCAATTATCTAGCTCAATGAACTCAATCTGTATAGTCTGGAAGACAGAAGGAAAAGGGGGGACATGATCGAAACATTTAAATATGTTAAAGGGTTAAATAGGGTTCAGGAGGGAAGTGTTTTTAATAGGAAAGTGAACACAAGAACAAGGGGACACAATCTGAAGTTAGTTGGGGGAAAGATCAAAGGCAACAAGAGAAAATATTATTTTACTGAAAGAGTAGTAGATCCTTGGAACAAACTTCCAGCAGATGTGGTTGGTAGATCCACAGTAACCGAATTTAAACATGCCTGGGATAAACATATATCCATTTTAAGATAAAATACAGGAAATAGTGTAAGGGCAGACGAGATGGACCATGAGGTCTTTTTCTACCGTCAGTCTTCTATGTTTCTATGTTTCTAGCTCCTCCTTGGATTCGGAACAAGAGTTAATGATACAGCCACGCATGCAGAGAGCAATGCTTAGGCAACAACAACTGAGATATTATTATCAAAGAAAATGAGGCCACCTGTGGTTGGGTGGGGCTGTGGTAATTAATGAGGCTGTTATAAAGAGCAGCCTGTGGGTTTGGCCATTGTGGAGGATTATCTGATCGTTGTGTTTCGTGACTGCTTTACTGACTTTGACCTTTTGTGTGCTGATTTTCCCCCGCTTTGAAACTAAACCAGAGCCAAGTGTGTTTCACTTTGTGAAAGAAGAAGGACTGTGAATTGCCTCACAGCTGCAAACTAAGTATCTCAGATCTGATAAGGGACTTGTACAAATTACCAGCTTGTTTGGAGACGAGTGCTCTTTACTATACAAAAAGAGGGCTTAGTTTATTTGAATTTTCGTTATAAAGAACATTGTTTTGAATTTTTAAACGTGTGTGTGTCTGAAATTTGTACCTGTGAATTTTCGGGAGGATTCTACCAGAGAGCCCGACAGAACAAATAATGTTTTAGACACTTAATGTATTAATGTATAATGTATAATGTATAATGAACATCATGATTCTTGACAAATGTATATTTTCTTTTGTGTACACTGAGAGCATATGCACCGACAAATTTCTTGTGTGTCCAATCACACTTGGCCAATAAATTATTCTATTCTAACACTATTCTGACACGGATTCGCTTAAGGCTTAAAGCAAAGCAACAGTTCTAGCTAAAATAACAGAGCTGGAAGGCACCTTGAAGGCCTTCTACTCTAGCAGAAGACTCATCATTTCAGATAACTGATTGCCCAATCTCTTCTTGAAATCCTCAAAGGATGGAGCACCCACAACTCCAGAAGACAAGTTGTTCCACCGATTAACTTCTTTTCACCGTCAGGAAATATCTCCTTAATTCTAGGTTGCTTCGCTCCTTGATTAGTTTCCATCCGCTGCTTCAGGTCCTTCTGGAGAATAGGTCAACCCCCTGTTCTTTCTGGCAGCCCCTGAGATATTGAAAGACTGCTCTCATCCAAAACTCATTCAGGGTGTGTAATTTTTCAGTACAGTCACATAGCAGGAGGCCAGGATAATTCCACGGGCAGAATGATGAGCTACTTATCATCGTTATTGAGTCAGCATAATAATCCCTCATTAAAACAGCTGGAGACCTCTCGGTACAAGGACAATGCTTGACATTACCATTTTCTGTCTTCACTCCCAGGGAAGAGAACATTGAGCAATTAGGACGTGTGATCCTTGGTCTTGAGCGAGAAGGGCGGTTTTTTTAACCCCATGAATGAAGGCCAATATACGTGCCCCTAGTGATGGCCTGCTACCGCAACAGTAAGGTGTTCCATTTCAGTAGTGATTTTTGGGATGTGCACACAGCTGCGTATCCCTGATGGATGTATGTGCACCCCCGTATGAGATTATGCTTCTGCGCATGCACAGAAAGTGAAATCTCATGTGAAGGCGCTTGTGCATCTTAGGGGACTGGAGGCTAAAACATATGAAGAACGGTTGCAGGAACTGGGCATGGCTAGTTGAATTAAAAGAAGGACCAGGGGAGATATGAGAGCAGCCTTCCAATATCTCAGGGATTGCCACAAAGAAGAAGGAGTCAACCCAATCTCCAAAGCAGCTGAGGGTAGAATAAGAAGCAATGGGTGGAAATTAAACAAGGAGAGAAGTAACTTAGAACAAAGGAGAAATTACCTGACAGTCAATAACAATATATAATAATAATAATGATAATGATGATGATGATGATGATGATAATAATAATAATAATAATAATAATAATAATAATAATAATAATAATACAATAATAAGAATAACAGTTAATAAGTGGAACAGCTTGCATCCAGAAGTTGTAAATGCCCCAGCACTGGAAGTTTTTAAGCAGGTGTTAGATAACCATTTGTCTGAAGTAGTGTAGGGTTTCCTGCCTAGGCAGGGGGTTGGACTAGAAGACCATGTGAGGCAGAAGACATTCCTGTAAGTTATCTGGTCTTAAGCCATGTAGGGCTCTATAGGTGATAACCCACACCTTAAATTGCGTTCAGAGACCGATTGGAAGCCAGTGCAGCTCGTGGAGTGATAGACTTATATGGGTGTATTTGGGTACACTCATAACAGCTCACATGGCTGCATTCGGGACTAATTGAAATCTCCGAACGTTCTTTAAGGGAAGCCTCATCTAGAGCACATTGCAGTAATAGAGCCTCGAGGTGATGAGGGCGTGAAGGACTCTGAGAAGAGACTCCAAATCCAAATAGGGCCGCAACTGGTGCACCTAGCTGGCTAGGACTAGAACTCACCGTCTCCTAGTGATGGGTCCCAAGCCACCAGCCCAAAGCAGGATTAGAACTTATAGACTCCTGGTTCCTAGGCCAGCAGCTTGCTTGCTTGCTTTCTGATTAATTGATTGATTGATTGATTGATTGATTGATTGATTGATGATTGATTGATTGATTGGATTTATATGCCACCCCTCTCTGAAGACACTTTTCCACCATTGCAGGAGGCTACAAGTGATGATGGCTGAAAGGTGCATTAAAGTTATTTGAGGTTTGCTCATACAGAACATTAGCAACCACTAGAGTCTTCTAATTTGTTTTCTGTATACAGTGGTACCTCTACCTACGAAAGCCTCTACTTACAAACTTTTCTAGCTGCACTGGCTGTTCAAGATTTTTTTGCCTCTTCTCAAGAACCATTTTCCACTTACAAACCCGAGCCTGTGAAACTGTAACCGGAAAAGACAGGGAGAAGCCTCTGTGGGGCCTCTCTAGGAATCTCCTGGGAGGAAACAGGGCCGGAAAAGCAGGGACAAGCCTCCATGGGGCCTCTCTAGGAATCTCCTGGGAGGAAACAGCCTCCCCCCTCCCCAATCATATGCATTATTTGTTTTTACATTGATTCCTATGGGAAAAATGGCTTCTTCTTACAAACTTTTCTACTTAAGAACCTGATCACAGAACTAATTAAGTTCGTAAATAGAGGTACCACTATATTGTGAAAAGCACTGGAGATTTTAAAGAAGATATTGGGTAGCCATTTGTATGAAATGGTAAAGGGCCTCACGCTTGAGCAGGGGGTTGGACTAGAAGACCTCAAAGGTCCCTTTTCCCACTATTTCTCTGAAGCTACACAGAACCCAGTTCATGATACAAAATGTTATCCCACCTATTAGGGAGCCAAAGCTGTTTTTCTTATTCATTAGAAAAAACAACTGTAGAGGAAGTGTCACCTTAAACTATTTCATTTACATTTTGTTTGTTTTCCCCAGTTGTAACTTTTTCAAAGTTTGTTAACTTTGAAGAACCTTTTCCCCCCCCTCTCTCAGGTCATTTTTTTCCTTTCTCAGTGAAAAGATTCATAAATTTTAGATGTTGCCAATGCATCCATATGGGGTTTTCAAAATAGGCAAAACATTATGTCTCCCCTGGCTCCCCACAGACAGACACATGGTTCCTAACACTGCTGTCGAAATAAATTTTCATTACTTCTTTTCCATGGTAACCATTGCTAACCTTTCTTTATGTGGAAAAAGTGTTTTTTTCCAAAAAAGGTATATTTTGACTCCATGGTTGTCCCGAGGTGAGAATCAGTTTAGAGATTGCTGAGGAGAAATGAGACTGATGGATCTGACTGATGGAATATTGCATCTAGTAATATCGCCACGATATAACAAAGATGTTGAGATTCTGAAAAAAGTGTAGAGAAGAGCAATAAAGCAATAGAAACTGCAGTTTAATGTTTCCAGATGTAAAATAATGCACTTGGGCAAAAGGAATCCTCAATCTGAGTGTTGTATTGGTAGTTCTGTGCTAGCAAAAATTTCAGAAGGATTAAGGGGTAGTGATTTCTGACAGTCTCCAAATGGCTGAACAGCGCGGTCAGGCAATAGGGAAAGCAAGTAGAATGCTTGGCTGCATAGCCAGAGGTATAACAAGCAGGAAGAGGGAGATTGTGATCCCGCTGTATAGAGCGCTGCTGAGACCCCATTTGGAATACTGTGTCCAGTTCTGGAGACCTCACCCAGAAAAAGATATGGATAAAATTGAACGGGTCCAAAGACGGGCTACAAGAATGGTGGAAGGTCTTAAGCATAAAACGTATCAGGAAAGACTTAATGGGCTCAGTCTGTATAGTCTGGAGGACAGAAGGAAAAGGGGGGACATGATCAAAACAATTTCAATATGTTCAAGGGTTCAATAAGGTTCAGGACGGAAGTGTTTTAATAGGAATTAATAGACAGACAGACAATGATAGACAGACAGACAATGATAGATAGATAGATAGATAGATAGATAGATAGATAGATAGATAGATAGATAGATATCTGAGTATTAATCATGCACACTTTCAACAGCTAAGCATTTAATCAATTACCATTAATGCTGGTATAATCCTTGATATCATCATTCACAGCCAAAAGCAGCACTTGTGTTCATCAGAAAATTCTATTTTTATCCTGAGATGTCGGAAAGTTTGAGAGAAACTTTTACAATTAATCAATCACCGGTCTTTGTGCTGGGGAAGTTCAATCATGTTTATCACAAAATTATTGCTTTCTTTTCTTCCATATTTTTCCTGGAAAGAATAAAGCCATATTTAAATACTGTATTAGCCTGCTTGCTGGATTTCCGATTCTGTGAACTACTGAAAAGAAACCTTGTCCCCGTTGCTATCATTATGCTTAATAGATAGAAGCCAAGAGCACAGCTAGTGGAAAAAGGGGATTTTAGTGGAAAGGAAACATTACCCTCTGAGATAATGAAGCTTTTTTGTGGGCATAAAGGGTAGTGTCTTGATATTTTTATATTTATTTATCACGTCTTTATTATTTCTATACAGAATACAGAATAACAGAGTTGGAAGGGACCTTGGAGATCTTCTAGTCCAACCCCTGCCTAGGCAGGAAACCCCAGAGATTCGAACCCTCATCTCTGCTGCCATGTTTGGGGCCGTTAGTCTCTAGCTCCCTGGCTGGCAAGTGGGATGTATGTCTGTTATTTGAATGGAAATGAGTAATTTTTAATGTTACTAAGGGTTTTAGAGTAATTAGTTAAATTAATTGGATCTTAGATATTTATATTACATATTGTTTCTTTGATATGTTGTAAGCTGTCCTGAGTCCTCGGAGAGGGGCAGCATATAAATCCAATCAATCAATCAATCAATCAATCAATCAATCAATCAATCAATCAATCAATACATACATACATACATACATACATACGTACTTTCCAAATACATTAAGTGTCTAAAACATTATTTGTTCTGTCGGGCTCTCTGGTAGAATCCTCCCTAAAATTCACAGATACAAATTTCAGACACACACACGTTTGAAAATGCAAAACAATGTTCTTTATAATGAAAATTCACTTGAACTAAGCCCTCTTTTGGGATAGCAAAGAGCACTCTTCTCCAAACAAACTGGTAATTTGTACAAGTCCCTTATCAGTTCTGAGATACTTAGTTTGCAGCTGTGAGGCAATTCACAGTCCTTCTTCTTTCACAAAGTGAAACACACTTTGCTCTGGTTTAGTTTCACAGTGGGGGAAAATCAGCACACAAAGGTCAAAGTCAGGAAAGCAGTCACGAAACACAACGATCAGATAATCCTCCACAATGGCCAAACCCACAGGCTGCTCTTTATAGCAGCCTCACTAATTACCACAGCCCTACCCAACCACAGGTGGCCTCATTTTCTTTGATAATAATCTCTCAGTTGTTGTTGCCTATGCATCGCTCTCGGCATGCGTGGCTGTATCATTAACTCTTGTTCTGAATCCAAGGAGGAGCTAGAGAATTGATCTCCTTCTGAGCTGTCTGCCACACTCTCCTCCTCCCTGTCACTCATGTCTTCTTGATCAGAGGAGCCTTCATCAGCAGATTCTACCGGGAGCAAAACAGGCCTGCGGCATGTGGATGTCTCCCCCACATCCACAGTCCTTGGGGCAGGAGCTGGGCCAGAGCTAACCACAACAAATAGAATAGAATAATTTATTGGCCAAGTGTGATTGGACACACAAGAAATTTGTTGGTGCATATGCTCTCAGTGTACACAAAAGAAAATATACATTTGTCAAGAATCATGATGTACATTATACATTATACATTATACATTAATACATTAAGTGTCTAAAACATTATTTGTTCTGTCGAGCTCTCTGGTAGAATCCTCCCGAAAATTCACAGATACAAATTTCAGACACACACACTGTAATGCTGTCTACATGGGGCTCCCTTTGAAAAGTGTTCGGAAACTTCAGATCGTGCAGAATGCAGCTGCGAGAGCAATCATGGGCTTCCTAAGGTATGCCCATGTTACACCAACACTCCGCAGTCTGCATTGGTTGCCGATCAATTTCTGGTCACAATTCAAAGTGTTGGTTATGACCTATAAAGCTCTTCATGGCATCTGACCAGAATATCTCCGAGACCGCCTTCTGCCGCACGAATCCCAGTGACCGATTAGGTCCCACAGAGTTGGCCTTCTCCGGTTCCTGTCGACTAAACAATGCCGCTTGGTGGGACCCAGGGGAAGAGCCTTCTCTGTGGCGGCCCCGACCCTCTGGAACCAGCTCCCCCCGGAGATCAGAACTGCCC
Organism: Erythrolamprus reginae; assembly: GCF_031021105.1. Lineage (NCBI taxonomy): Eukaryota > Metazoa > Chordata > Lepidosauria > Squamata > Dipsadidae > Erythrolamprus > Erythrolamprus reginae. The sequence continues at coordinate 7,957,876 of NC_091952.1, read as the reverse complement.
GCACCCTCCTTGCCTTTCGTAAAGTTCTTAAGATACATCTCTGTCGTCAGGCATGGGGGAACTGAGACATCTCCCCCGGGCCTATACAGTTTATACATGGTATGTTTGTGTATGCTTGCTTTTAATAATGGGTTTTTTTAGTGTTTTTTAAATTATTAGATTTGTTTTTACATTGTCTTTGTTATTGTTGTGAGCGGCCCCAAGTCTACGGAGAGGGGCGGCATACAAATCTAAATAATAATAATGATGATGATGATGATGATGATGATGATGTGAGTTTTAGCCCATTGTAGCACATTTGTTGTCATAGCCATTAAGAGGATCACTGCAGTTGTTAAGCGAATCTTGAGGTCCTGGGGTCAACCTGGTTTCCCCCATTGACTTCGCTTGTCAGAAGCTATCTGGAAAGGTTACAAATGACCACATGACCCGGGAGAGTCCAATTGTCACAAATCCCAATTGCCAAGCACCCAAATATTGATCACCATGAAGTTGTAAGCGTGAAAAAGGTCTTAAGTCACCTTTTTCAATGCTGCTGTAACTTTGAATAGTCACAATATTTTTTGATTTGATTTGATTTGATTTGATTTGATTTGATTTGATTGCCGCCCTTCTCCAAGGACTTGGGACGGTTCACACCATATAATATAACAATACAGTACAATGGCAAATCTAAATGCAATATTTAAAAACAATCATCCCAGTTCAATCATACAACATATATCTCATTTCGTTGGCCAGCGGGCTGAGACCTAATTGCTCCAAGCTTGGTGACATAGGTGAGTCCTAAGACTCTTATAGAAGGTGAGGAGGGTGGGGGCAGTGCAAATTTCCAGAGGGAGCTGATTCCAAAGGGCCGGGGCCACCACAGAAAAGGCTCTTCACTTAGGCCCCGCCAAGCGACATTGTCTGGCTGACGGGACCTGGAGAAGGCCGACTCTGTGGGACCTAATCAGTCGCCGTGACTCATGCGGTAGAAGGCGGTCCCACAAGTAGTCTGGTCTGATGCCATGTAGGGCTTTGTAGGTCATAACCAACACTTTGAATTGTGTCCGGAAACCAATTGGTAACCAATGCAGTCTGCGGAGTGTTGGAGAAATCTGGGCATGCCTAGGGAGGCCCATAACCATGCGCACGGCTGCATTTTGAACATTTTGAAGTTTCCAAACACTCTTCATAGGTAGCCCCATGTAGAGAGCATTGCAGTAGTCAAACCTCAAATTGATCAGGGCATGAGCAACTGTGAGTAGAATGAATTGGATACATCAGCTTGAACACAGTTTGGAATGCAGAATACAAAATCATACAGAGTTGGAAAGGGACCTTGGTGGTCCTCTAGTCCAACCCTTTGCTCATGCTGGGGACTCTATACCAGGGGTATCCAACTTGATTTTATTGAAGGACACACCATGGTTGTGCTTGACCTTGGGGGGGAGTGGGTGTGGCCAGGGTGGGTGTGGTCAGCTCAATGTCACTTGTGTTACAGGCGCCTATGCAGCCCCAAGTGCTCTGCCACTGAAAATGGGCTCCCGAACTCAGTCAAATAATATTTTCTCATGCGGCTTCTGATCTTTCCCCTAACTAACCTCAGATTGTGTCCCCTTGTTCTTGGGTTCACTTTCCTATTAAAAACACTTCCCTCCTGAACCTTATTTAACCCTCTAACATATTTAAATGTTTCGATCGTGTCCCTCCTTTTCCTTCTGTCCTCCAGTCTATACAGATTGAGTTCATGAAGTCTTTCCTGATACGTTTTATGCTTAAGACCTTCCACCATTTTTGTATTTTGTATTATTTTGTATTTTGCATTATTTTGTATTTTGTATTTATTTTGTATTTTGTATTATTTTGTATTTTGCATTATTTTGTATTATTTTGTATTTTGTATTATTTTGTATTTTTTATTATATTGTATTTTGTATTATTTTGTATTTTGTATTATTCTGTATACAGTATTTAGAATTAAAGTTCAAACTTCACTTTCTTCTTTACAGATCATTAAATGCCTCAATGACTTCGGGAGCTCAGCCTTTTCCACACCAGACTGTTGCTTAAAAAAAAAAGGGCCACATTGAAAACAAGCCCTGTTTTGTGGCTATCTTTTTGACCTTTTTTGAAAAACACTCGGTGGACTGCCAAGATTTCCCCTGAGATTGCAAGGCGGAAAAAGCAATAAAAGGCAAATAATCGGTGGAAGGAAAAACACATGTCTTGCAAAACTGAACTAAAGGCTCAGTGCTGACTCATTTTCCTAACAAAACTGGAGTGGGGGGGACAGACAAGCGATTTATATAAAAACCCCCAAACAGATTCATTAACATTTGCACCCAAGAAGTATTGCAACATTCCTGGTTTGACAGCTTTTGTGCAAAGAAGACAATGAGGTCTTTTCAAATCTTTACAACATGTGGATGGAACAATAGAATTTGGTTTATAATTAGATTGCCAATAAACCCTAATTTAAGTTGACTGTCAACTTTAGAATTTTCTTTCAAGTGCCTGAAAGAATACTTCTATCTCCTAAGTAGAGATATCCTAAGGAAGGGGGAAATTATATGTTTCCTCCTCCCTAATTGAATTCTTTCATTGATACCATTAGATTTTGGTTTTCAATAAATGTTAGCATTGGCACTTTCCCTCTTCAGACAATTTTATCAAAAGATGCATTAAAAAGTCTTGAACTGTTGGATTTTCTAATTGCCATAATCAGAAGTAAATAAGTTGCTTATTATCCTAACCACTGTTTAGTGAAAAATAAACGTTGCAGTGCTTGTGTATATGATCAATGATTGTATATGATCAACTAGGGGCGAGTACAAGCGCACTAGAGTGCCTTCTGTCCCCTGTCCTATTGCTCTCCTATATCTCCTATACTATTATTATTATTATTATTATTATTATTATTATTATTATTATTATTATTATTATTATTATTATCATTTAGACCATTTCTTGGTGCTTTTACAGCCCTTTCTAAGTGCTTTATAGAATCAACCTATTGCCCCCAACAATCTGGGTCCTCATTTTACCCACCTCGGAAAGATGGAAGGCTGAGTCAACCTTGAGCCAGTGGTGAGATTTGAACTGCTGAATTACAGCTAGCAGTCATTATTTATTTATTTATTGGACTTGTATGCTGCCCCTCTCCATGGACTTGGGGCGGCTTACAACATATCAATAGAAAATACAATATATAAATACATCAAAATCCAATTGACATAATAATTAGTTTTAAATATTCTCAAAAGTTAAACATTTAAAAATCACTCAGTCATGTACATACTGCAACCAGCCTACAGATTTAGTGGTCAGTGGCTGTGGTCTAATGACCCCAAGCCTGGTGGCATAAATAGTTTTTCAGATTTTTACGAAAGGCAAGAAGGGTGGGGGCAGTACAAATCTCCGGGGGGGGGCCCACAGAGAAGGCTCTTCCCCTAGGACCTGCCAATTGACATTGTCTAGTTCAGTGATTTTCAACCTTTTTTGAGCCGCGGTACATTTTTTACATTTACAAAATCCTGGGGCACATCGCCAACCAAAATGACACTCTAAGACAGGGGTCCCCAACCACCGGGCCGCGGAGTCAGCAGCTGCCGGCCCTCATGCCGCCACCCCCTCCCTCCAGCGCTTCGCCTCCTGCCGGGCAAGAGGCCTCGGGAGGCAGGTTCTGCCGGCCACAGGACGATGGATGGGACAGAGGGGCGGGAAGGACCGAGAGGCTCAAGCCTCTTTTGGCTTCTGCCGCGGGGCGCTTTTGCGTTTTTGGCTGGGGGGAGGCAGGAGGGCCAGCCTGACCCCCTCTCTCCAGCGCTTAGCTCCCGCTGGGCAAGAGGGCTTGGGAGGCAGGTTCTGCCGGCCACAGGACGATGGATGGGACAGAGGGGCGGGAAGGACCGAGAGGCTCAAGCCTCTTTTGGCTTCTGCCGCGGGGCGCTTTTGCGTTTTTGGCTGGGGGGAGGCAGGAGGGCCAGCCTGACCCCCTCTCTCCAGCGCTTAGCTCCCGCTGGGCAAGAGGGCTTGGGAGGCAGGTTCTGCCGGCCACAGGACGATGGCGGGAAAGAGGGGCGGGGAGGACCAGCACCCCCATGCTTAATCCCGCCCCCAACCATGCCCCTTTCCGCCCCCACTGGGCCATAGAAAAATTGTCTTGCTGAAACTGGTCCCTGGTGGAAAAAACGTTGGGGACCACTGCTCTAAGACACTCTCCTCTTTTTTTCCATCCCTGTCTCCTCCCCACCCTTGTGTGTGTGTTTATACAAACTCTTGAACCATTTCCAAAAACAGGTGAGGACTGGGGTTTTTTTCTCTTATTCTTTGGGTGCTTTTTATCATATGCTTTAAATCAAGAGTCACTTCTCTCTCTCTTTTGTTTCTCTCTCTTTCCTCTCATTCTCTGTCTCAATCATTTTCTCATTTCTCTTTTTTCCTCCACTTTTTGCTCAGTGAAGTGGACAAGGCCATTGGAGCTGTGAGTTCCGCCACCTGTCTACTGGATCCGTGTCCCTCCTGGTTGGTCTCGGCCAGCAGGGAGGTGACAAGGAGCTGGGCCCAGGAGATTACCAACGCTTCCTTGGGGAGGGGAGTTTTTCCATCACTCTATAAAGAAGCGCTTGTGCGCCCCCTCCTCAAGAAGCCCTCCTTGGACCCAGCCGTACTTAACAACTATCGTCCAGTCTCCAACCTTCCCTTTGTGGGGAAGGTTGTCGAGAAGGTGGTGGCGCTCCAGCTCCAGCGGTCCTTGGAAGAAGCTGATTATCTAGGTCCCCAGCAGTCGGGTTTCAGGCCCGGTTACAGCATGGAAACTGCTTTGGTCACGTTGATGGATGATCTCTGGCGGGCCTGGGACAGGGGTTTATCCTCTGTCCTGGTGCTCCTCGATCTCTCAGCGGCTTTCGATACCATCGACCATGGTATCCTTCTGCACCGGTTGGAGGGGCTGGGGGTGGGAGGCACTGTTCTTCAGTGGTTCTCCTCCTACCTCTCTGGCCGGTCGCAGTCGGTGTTAGTGAGGGGTCAGAGGTCGGCTCCGAGGTCTCTCCCTTGTGGGGTGCCTCAGGGGTCGGTCCTCTCCCCCTTGCTATTTAACATCTACATGAAACCGCTGGGTGAGATCATCCAAGGACATGGGGTGAGGTATCATCAATATGCCAATGATAGCCAGCTTTACATCTCCACCCCATGCCCAGTCAACGAAGCAGTGGAAGTGATGTGCCGGTGCCTGGAGGCTGTTGGGACCTGGATGGGTGTCAACAGACTCAAGCTCAACCCGGATAAGACGGAGTGGCTGTGGATTTTGCCTCCCAAGGACAATTCGATCTCTCCGTCCATTACCCTGGGGGGGGGGAATTATTGACCCCCTCAGAGAGGGTCCGCAACTTGGGCGTCCTCCTCGATCCACAGCTCACATTAGAAAACCATCTCTCAGCTGTGGCGAGGGGGGCGTTTGCCCAGGTTCGCCTGGTGCACCAGTTGCGGCCCTATCTGGACCGGGATTCATTGCTCACAGTCACTCATGCCCTCATCACCTCGAGATTCGACTACTGTAACGCTCTCTACATGGGGCTACCTTTGAAAAGTGTTCGGAAACTTCAGATCGTGCAGAATGCAGCTGCGAGAGCAGTCATGGGCTTTCCTAGGTATGCCCATGTTTCACCATCACTCCGCAGTCTGCATTGGCTGCCGATCAATTTCCGGTCACAATTCAAAGTGTTGGTTATGACCTTTAAAGCCCTTTATGGCATCGGACCAGAATATCTCCGAGACTGCCTTCTGCCGCACGAATCCCAGCGACCGATTAGGTCCCACAGAGTGGGCCTTCTCCGGGTCCCGTCAACTAAACAATGTCAGTTGGCGGGCCCCAGGGGAAGAGCCTTCTCTGTGGCGGCCCCGGCCCTCTGGAACCAACTCCCCCCGGAGATTAGAACTGCCCCTACTCTCCCTGCCTTCCGTAAAGCTCTTAAAACCCACCTTTGTCGTCAGGCATGGGTGAACTGAAACACCTCCCCCGGCCACGTACAATTTATGTATGGTATGTTTGTGTGTGTGCTTGTTAATATAGTGGGGTTCTTTTTAAAACTATTTTAAATACTTAAATTTATTGAATTTATTTGGATTTGTACGATTGTTTATATTTTTTGTTGTGAGCCGCCCCGAGTTCGCGGAGAGGGGCGGCATACAAATCTAAATAATAAATAAATAATAAATAAATAAATTTCTCTCTCTCTCTCTCCCTTCCTCTCCTTTTCTCTCTCTCTCTCACTTTCTTTCTCTCTTTCTTTCTTTCTTTCTCTCTCTTTCTTGCTTTCTCTCTCTTCCTCTCTTTTCTTTCTCTCTCTTGCTTTCTCTCTCTCTCTCACTGTCTCTCACACTCTCTCTCTCTCAGCAAAAAGTTGCGAGACCGGAACCTGAGCCTCCTTCTTTGCGGCACACCTGACCATGTCTCGCGGCACACTAGTGTGCCACGGCACACTGGTTGAAAAACACTGGTCTAGTTGACAGGACCTGGAAAAGTTAGCTGAAGTTACCTGAAGGAGCCTTCAGTGGTTCCCTCTAACTACTATGCCACCACGCCTCAGTATTTTAAGGCAAGTGGCAGAATCATATTTTATCATATTTTAAGGCAAGTGGCAGAATTGTTCCATATCTAAATGGAAATGCATGTTTCAATAAATTTGGTTCTTTGGGGACTGATGTTTCTTTGAAAAATAGAAACATCACTAATAAAATACATTTTTCCAAGAACTCTACTGTTCTGAGAGACTTTGGGATTTGGTTCATTTGACTTTCAGCTTTTTTTTTGCCCAACAGACATTTATTCTATCTTTGCAAAAAAACAAAAAAACAAACAACCGCCTCTCACCCAACTCATTTCATTTGATGTGATTTCTCCCTTGGATGATTCCCCTGACTTCCTGCCACTGCGGCTAGTGACATCATTTTCATAGAAACATAGAAACATAGAAGATTGACGGCAGAAAAAGACCTCAAGGTCCATCTAGTCTGCCCTTATACTATTTCCTGTATTTTATCCTAGGATGCATATATGTTTATCCCAGGCATGTTTAAATTCAGTGACTGTGGATTTACCTACCACATCTACTGGACGTTTGTTCCAAACATCTACTACTCTTTCAGTAAAATAATATTTTCTCACCTTGCTTCTGATCTTTCCCACAACTAACTTCGGATTGTGTCCCCTTGTTCTTGTGTTCACTTTCCTATTAAAAACACTTCCCTCCTGAACCTTACTTAACCCTTTAACATATTGAAATGTTTTGATCATGTCCCCCCTTTTCCTTCTGTCCTCCAGACTATACAGATTGAGTTCATGAAGTCTTTCCTGGTACGTTTTATGCTTAAGACCTTCCACCGTTCTTGTAGCCCGTCTTTGGACCCGTTCAATTTGATCCATCTCTTTTTGTAGGTGAGATCTCCAGAACTGGACACAGTATTCCAAATGTGGTCTCACCAGCGCTCTATACAGTGGGATCACAATCTCCCTCTTCCTGCTTGTTATACCTCTATCTATGCAGCCAGGCATTCTACTTGCTTTCCCTCCCGCCTGACCGCACTAACAAAATCTAAGCACGTGAATCTAACAAAACTATTGTTTTGCTTTGCAACAGAATTTTTGGGCCATAAGATAAGCACTACCTGTAAGAATCCAGACATTTCTAACTGGTATATAACAAGAGACCAAGAAAACCTCCTACGAAGATCAGAGCTTCGCGCTTCCTACGTAGATATCAAAAGGTCAAAGTAATTTGGACAGAAATTGTCTTCTTGGAGAAGAATGTTCTGGGGATTGCTCAGAGCTGCCCACTTTGTGACCACCTACGTATGATTAAGAAGATCGTCTATGTGATATGCTTCAGTTTGGAAAGCCACCTTTGCCACAGAGCAATCGTGGCCCAATTAATTGGGATCGGGGCCCCAGTTTTGCAGATTTATTGAGCCGGGGTTGAAAGTCCCATTGCTTTCATGATTTTTTCATGGTGTCTGAATACAGGTAAACCCTCGAATTATGATTACAATCACTGATGGGTAGCAACCAATGCTCCTAGGTATGCAGCTCCGGTCAGAAAATCCCGGATGCGTGGGAAGCTACATGCCCCTGACATGCCCCCAGGGGTGGGCAGCAGACAGGATGGGTGGAATGCAGTTCCACTGGTGGAAATGAAGATGTGTGCACAGCTTCAGCTGATCAGTGGCTGTCGCTTCCTGGATTTCTGGTCTCCGCTCCGCTCTCATTTTTGCCCCTGCTGCTGCTGTGTCTGTGCTCCTTGCTTTTTTCCTCTTTCCTTCTTCCTGGCCTCGGACAAGCTTCCCTCTCTCCTACCCGGCTCCCCTCCAGCCTCACGCGGCTACCTCCCACCTGAGGTGCAAGCAGAAGGCGTGGATGGAAGCAGCGCTGGCAGAATTTATGCTTCTGGGAGTACCAGTTGACCTAGCTATGCCGCCTGAGGTGGGGGGTGACCCAGGAAGGAGAGCGCGGGAAACACGAAGCAAATTGTCACCCCAGCGAGTGACACTGGTAAGGTTGTAAGTCGAGGACTTAACAGTTCACTTGAACGATGATGATTTTCAAGCCACTCCCACCTGGTCACATGGCCGGCAAGCCACTCCTACACAGTCACATGACCATTCTGGTACCTCCAGAACCACCTGCTACCGCACGAATCCCAGCGACTGATAAGGTCCCACAGAGTTGGCCTTCTCCGGGTCCCGTCGACTAAACAATGTCGTTCGGCAGGCCCCAGGGGAAGAGCCTTCTCTGTGGCAGCCCCAGCTCTCTGGAACCAACTCCCCCCCGAGATTAGAACTGCCCCCACCCTCCCTGTCTTTCATAAACTACTCAAGACTCACTTATACCGCCAGGCATGGGGGAGTTGAGACACTTTCCCCCCGGGATTTTTTATACTTTGTTTTATGTTTCGTATGAATGTTCTGTTTGGTTTTTTAAAATAATGATAGTGTTTTATATATTTTTTAATATTAGATTTGTTCCACTGCTATATTGTTTTTATTACTGTTGCGAGCCGCCCCGAGTCTTCGGAGAGGGACGGCATACAAATATAATAAGTAAGTAAGTAAGTAAGTAAGTAAGTAAGTAAGTAAGTAAGTAAGTAAGTAAGTAACTAAATAAGTAAATAAGTAAATAAATAAATAAGTAAGTAAGTAAATAAATAAATAATTAAGTAAGTAAGTAAGTAAGTAAGTAAGTAAATAAGTAAATAAATAAGTAAGTAAGTAAGTAAGTAAGTAAGTAAGTAAGTAAGTAAGTAAGTAAGTAAGTAAGTAAGTAAATAAGTAAATAAACAAACAAACAAATAAATAAATAAAGCCACAACCACAAAATAAGCCGCACCCACAGTGTGGCAGTAAAAAATTTGGCTGCTCATTACTGTACACCCCCATGTGAGATTTTGTTTCTGCGCATGCACAGCATCTAAATCTCCTGCGAGAATGCTGGCTGTGGAATTCTGGCAGTTGAAGTCCAAATATCTTCAAGTTGCCAAGGTTGGGAAACACTGCTCTAGACCACAGATTCTCCTCCTGTCAGCTTGTACCAGGGAACTGTTACAGTGTTCCCTCGATTTTCCTGGGTCCGAACTTTGCAAAAAGTCTATACCACATTTTTTCAAAAATATTAATTAAAAAATACTTCGCGTTTTTCCCGACCGATGACGTCATATGTCATCACCAAACTTTCATCCGCCTTTAATAAATATTTTTTAAAATAAACTTTAATAAATAAACATGGTGAGTAATAATCTAAATGGTGGTTAAGGGAATGGGAAATTGGTAATTTAGGGGTTTGAAGTGTTAAGGGAAGGCTTGTGATACTTGTTCCTAGCCAACAATAGTGTAATTACTTCCGCATCTCTACTTTGGGGAAATTTGACTTTGGCGGGCGGTCTCGGAACGCATCCCCCATGAAAGTCACTGTGTACCTAATTGTTACACTGCTCCTGTTAGACATACCTAATTCCTGTAATCGTTGTTCTTCATATGTTTTAGCCTCCTGCCCAGCTTGCTCACTACATACATTCTGTAAATGTATAAGATTTATAAAGCTTAATCCTGCTGTTCTTCATCATTCCAAGAGAAGAGAATCTCCATGGATATTTATTGTTAAAAGTGATCCCAATAGCACTTAGACTTCTATACCGCTTCATTGAGCTTTCACAGCCATCCCTAAGCAGTTTACAGAATCAGCCTTTTACCCTCAACAATCTACGTCCTCATTTTACCCACCTCGGAAGGATGGAAGGCTGAGTCCACCTTGAGCCTGGTGAGATTCGATCTGCCAAACTGCTGGCAGCCGGTGATCAGCAGAAGTAGCCTGCAGTTCTGCACTCTAACCACTGCTCAACCACACCACATTTCAGACATAAACACTCTAGAAAATGTGCAGAGATACTTTACTTGAAGAGTCCTCAACTCCTCCACTCGTAACAGAATACCCTACGCAACTAGACTTACAATCCTAGGTTTAGAAAGCTTAGAATTACGTCGCCTTAAACACGACCTAGGCATAGCCCATAAAATAATCTGCTACAATGTCCTTCCTTTCAACAACTACTTCAGCATCAACCAGAACAACACACGAGCACCCAACAGATACAAACCTAAGGTAAACCGCTCTAAATTTGACTGCAGTAAATACGACTTTTATAACCAAGTAGTTGATGCATGAAATTCACTACCAGACTCTGTAGTATCATCACCTAACCCCCAAGACTTTACCCTTAGACTATCTGAGTCTATGGAGAGGGGCGGCATACAAATCTAATAAAGTATTATTAAATTATTATTATTATCCACTGTTGGCCTCTCCCGATTCCTAAGAGGTCAGTAAGGGGCGTGCATAAGTGCGCCAGTGTGCCTTCCATCCCCTGTCCTAATGTCTCTTTTTTACTAGTATCCTGTATAGTACTGTATACAGTGGAGTACTGTATACAGTTCTGGTCACCACACTTCAAAAGAGACATTGAAACTCTGGAGAAGGTGCAAAAAAGAGCAACCAAGATGATTAAGGGATTGGAAAACAAGACTTACGAAGAGAGACTGAGGGAACTGGGCATGGGTAGCCTAGAGAAAAGGAGGGCCAGAGCGGACATGATAGCAGTCTACAAGTATACGAGGGGATGTCACAGAGAGGAGGGGATCACTTTATTCTTCAGGGCACCAGAGAGCCAGACGAGGAACAACGGCTGGAAGCTGACCAAGGAGAGATTCAACATGGAGATAAGGAGGAACTTCCTGACAGTCAGAGTGATCAACCAATGGAACAACCTACCAGCGGACGTTGTGAACTCCAACACTGGACATTTTTAAGAGAAGATTGAACTGCCACTTGACTGGTGTACTATAGGGTTCCTGCTTGGGCAAGGGATTGAACTCAATGGCCTTCATGGTCCCTTTCAACTCTAACAATCAAGCAAGCAAGCAAGCAATAAATAAATAAATATTATATCTTCGTATCCACCAATACATACTTGACAAAACAAATAAATAAAATAAAATAAACAAATAAATTTGTAAAGATGAGACAAACTCTGGAACTTTTGTGCAGCTCCTGGATGCGGTTTCCAGTATGGTTTGGAGTGACTTACATAGACGGGTGGTTAAATTCTTGGTTTGGTGGTGGCGGCAGCGCTTAACTCAGTTTTGAAACTTTAATTGAAAAGTGAGCAATTCATCATAAGGCCGCGAGCAAAATCCATAAGTAACATAAATCATAGCTAGTAATTCTAAAGTAGCTGGGACATCTATTTCTCGGAAGGCAGTTACAGTGGAGAAGTGGCAGATTTATGTTCAGTGCTTTGCCAATAATTCCTAGTGTAGCATTTTCAATTTTCTACAGCCAATACTTGCTGAGCTGGTGCTTTTGCAAAGCAATCCATCCCAAATCCATCCCTACTCTCTTCTCCGGTTCAGATTTTTGGTAAATCTTTGTAGAAACATCTAACCGGCCTAATCAAGAAACTGGAAATTGAGATGATTAGCATATTTTTTTGCAGTATAAGACGTACCGGAGTATTAGACGCACCTTAGTTTTGGGGGAAGAAAACAAGGGGAAAAAATTATAATTTTTAAAAATTATCAAAAATAGTGTCACTCCAATTTGGCAACTTAATAAAATGGGTGGACCTTAAGTCCCAGCATTTCTCAGCCTGACACGGGAAAGGGAATCTTAAAATGGCCAAGTTTGACAAAAGTTGTTCTAAAATAAAGCCCTTCATGGCACCGGACCAGATTATCTCAGGGACCGCCTTCTGCTGCTCGAATTCCAGCGACCAGTTAGGTCCCACAGAGTGGGTCTTCTCCGGGTCCCGTCAACTAAACAATGCCGCTTGGTGGGACCCAGGGGAAGAGCCTTCTCTGTGGTGGCCCCGGCCCTCTGGAACCAACTCCCCCCAGAGATTAGAATGGCTCCCAACCTCCTTGCCTTTCGTAAGCTACTTAAAATCCACCTCTGCTGCCAGGCATGGGGGAATTGAGATGCTCTTTCCCCCTAGGCCTTTACAATTTTATGCATGGTATGTCTGTATGTATGTTTGGTTTTTTATATTAATGGGTTTTTAATCATTTTTAGTATTGGATTATTACTGTACACTGTTTTATTATTGCTGTTAGCCGCCCCGAGTCTCCGGAGAGGGGCGGCATATAAATCCAATAAAACTAAACTAAACTAAACTAAAATGTTTTCAAGCAGCGGGGTGGACTAGAAGACCTCCAAGGTCCTTTTATTTTATTGTATTCATTTATTTATACACAATGAGGGTTTTAGTGGGTATATATCTATATACACATAGCAAAATACATGATGAAGGATATAGAGGAGATACTCATAGTAAAATACAGTGATACCTTGTCTTACAAACTTAATTGGTTCCGGGATGAGGTTCTTAAGGTGAAAAGTTTGTAAGATGAAACAATGTTTCCCATAGGAATCAATGGAAAAGCAATTAATGCGTGCCAGCCCAAAATTCACCTCTTTTGCCAGCCAAAGCGCCCGTTTTTGTGCTGCTGGGATTACCCTGAGGGTCCCCTCCATGGGAAACCCCACCTCTGGACTTCCATTGCCAGCAAGGCACCCGTTTTTGCGCTGCTGGGATTCCCCTGCAGCATCACAAAAACACGGAAGTCCAGAGGTGGGGTTTCCCATGGAGGGGAGCCTCAGAGGAATCTCAGCAGCGCAAAAATGGGTGCTTCGCCGGCAACGGAAGTCCAGAGATGGGGCTTCCCAGTGGCGGCGGTGAGATTGTAAGGTGAAAATAGTTTGTAAGAAGAGGCCAAAAAAATCTTAAACCCCGGGTTTGTATCTCGAAAAGTTTGTATGACGAGACGTTTGTAAGACGAGGTATCACTGTATATCTATGAAAGAATAGAAAAGAAGATATAGTAATAGAACATATCAATGAAAGAATAGAAGAAGAGATATAGGAATAGAAGAAAGGTATAGGAGATATAGGAGAGCAATAGGACAGGGGACGGAAGGCACTCTAGTGCACTTGTACTCGCCCCTTACTGACCTCTTAGGAATCTGGATAGGTCAACCGTAGATAATCTAAGGGTAAAGTGTTGGGGGTTTGGGGATGACATTATGGAGTCCGGTAATGAGTTCCAACTCTGTTGTTGTTATTTTTATTAGAAATGAGAAGGCTATAAGCCATCAGGGGAAGCCAAGGGAAATCATCAAAACCATTAAAAAGTAAGAGTATTTTGGACATGTGATGCGACACTTGGAAAAATACAGCCATACTTCACTTAACCCTCCAAGGAAAGATTGAAGGCAAACGAGGTCCAGGCAGAAGACGAACTTCATCATGACTCCATAATCTAAGGGCGGTTATCGTACATAGCAACGAAGTCTCCATCAAACCTAAAAGAGAACGCTATGCTTTCAAAGTTTTCTGTTTATTAGATTTTTATCTCCTCTTTATTACTTTATAAGTAATTGAAGGCAACAAGCATACTTAATATTCTCCCTCCTCCTATTTTCACCACAAAAACAACCCTGTGAGGAAGGCTGGACTGAGAGAGAGGGACTGGCTCAACCAGCTTCCATGCGTAAGATGGGACTAGATCTCACAGCCTCCTGGTGATTGTTCCTGTCACCCAGCGGGCTTCTATGCCTAAGAAAATCTAGAACTCAAAATTTCCTGGTGATTGATCTAAAGTCACCGAACCAGCTATCATGCTTAAAACGGGAGTGGAACTCACAGGATCCTGATGATTGGCTCAAAGTCACCAGTTATCTTCCATGCCTAAGTTGGGACTAGAACTCACAGTGACTAGGTATCAGAGCAGGGCAGCCAAAGCGGAGAGGTGAGAGGAAGGTCCTTTGCCCTGGAATTAAAAATTCCCGGGCTGACCACTAAAAACCAGTGTGCTATAACGCGCTGTGCGCCTTAGAGGGAACACTGTCACTGTCGCCTGGTGATTGTTCCAATCACCCAGCTGGCTTCTATGCCTAAGAAAATCTAGAACTCACCATCTCCTGGCATTTGCCCAAAGTCACCCAACTAACTTTCATCCTTAAAATGGGACTAGAACTCACAGTCTCCTGGTGATTCTTTCAATCACCCAGCTGGCTTCTATGCCTAAGAAAATCTAGAACTCACCATCTCCTGGTGATTGATCTAAAGTCATGCAACCAGTTTTCATGCTTAAAATGGAACTGGAAGTCTTCTGGTGATTGTTCCAGTCATTCAGCTGGTTTCTAGGCTAAGAAAATCTAGAATTCACAGTCTCCTGGTGATTGTTCCAGTCACCCAACTGGCTTCTATGACTAAGAAAATCTAGAACTCACCATCTCCTGGTGATTAGCCTAAAGTCACCCAACCAGCTTTCATGTCTAAAGACGGACTAGAATTCCTGATGATTGGTCCAGTCACCAGCTGGTTTTCAGGCTTAAAGTGAGACTAGAACTCACAGCCACCTGGTTTCTTGCCAGGTGCCATAATCTCCTGAGCAACTGTCCATCGTTTTGAGAATTCTCTGAATCAAAATATCTCTGTGTTGGATCCCAATAACCCTTAAACTTAGAAACATAGAAGTCTGACAGCAGAAAAAGACCTCATGGTCCATCTAGTCTGCCCTTATACTATTTTCTGTATTTTATCTTAGGATGGATATATGTTTATCCCAGGCATGTTTAAATTCAGTTACTGTGGATTTATCTACCACGTCTGCTGGAAGTTAGTTCTAAGCATCTACTAATCTTTCAGTAAAATAATATTTTCTCACGTTGCTTCTGATATTTTCCCCCAACTAACCTCTGATTGTGCCCCCTTGTTCTTGGGTTCACTTTCCTATTAAAAACACTTCCCTTATTTAACCCTTTAACATATTTAAATGTTTCGATCATATCCCTCCTTTCCCTTCTGTCCTCCAGACTATACAGATTGAGTTCATTCAGTCTTTCCTGATACGTTTTATGCTTAAGACCTTCCACCATTCTTCTAGCCCATCTTTGGACCTGTTCAATTTTGTCAATATCTTTTTGTAGATGAGGTCTCCAGAACTGAACACTGTATTCCAAATGTGGTCTCACCAGCGCTCCATACAGCGGGATCACAATCTCCCTCTTCCTGCTTGTTATACCTCTAGCTATGCAGCCAAGCATTCTACTCTCTTTCCCTTCCGCAGGACTCCCCATTCCCGACGCACCAGGCAGCTAAGCTGACTTTAAGAAGCAGCTTCTACTTCATTCGATCGTGGTCTAATGGATTCTCTACATGAGCCACTGATTAAGAAAGCAGTCTTGATTTACCTAGCTGAAAGAAATTCGTAATCCCGGAGGCAAAGCTGCGTTCGTCTTTTGCAGCCGAAGATGCTTTGGAGACAAACAAATCTGTCGTCACAAGAGTTTTTTTTTCCCTGACTCACAGCCTACTTCAACAGGTACACCGAGTCCGAGCTCCTGAAAGCAGGAAGACAAATAAAAACACAATTTATTTGTTCCTTTCCAAGTGCTTTCAAGCCCCTTTGGGCTTTGCGTCGCTTAAGCGGCGAGCAACAATGCCCTTGAAAGAGTCTTCTCGCTTTAAGATGAAATCAATAAAGCTTTAACCTCTCCAACAAT